>NC_083466.1:11212287-11234787 GCF_030014155.1 Tachysurus vachellii | reverse complement strand
GAGTTAATGTTAATACATTTCATTTGCATTCACAAAATTGTCTTTGTATTCATCTAGTAAAGATTACATTGCTTTTTTACTTGCTGTAGTGTTGTTTATTTTAATGTCATATTGACATTATCAATTACCATTGACATTACCATGCAAAGGCCCCTAAAGCATTTAAAAGGCAACTGAATTGTGTGTAAAGTGTATGTCCAAGCAATCAGTTCCTTGGATAAGTAATGTGATCAGGTTCTAACTTGGGCAGACCTATTTGCCTAGTCTAGCTTTGAGTTTTATAATTTAGTACTCAACAACAAAGCTGAAATTGTTGGCATGGTAACTGCCACTCAGATCAGGTCAATGCCCTCCGATGACAGTAATGTCGTCTTGTCACATATGTCAGGATTGGTATCTGGGCCATTGTAAGACCTACTGCATATGTAGATATGTACTGCTAATACTGTACCGAATTTCGTCAGGAATTACGTCTCCTCTTACATGTTAGCGGATAAGAACCTGGTGTGATCTGAAAATGTGGGAAAATGTCTTCATAAGCTTCAAGTGAAAAAGGATTTGAATTGCGTTTACTGTAAACTGTCATTAGACTGCAATTAACAATTAGCTGCCAATAATCCTGAACAAAACTGGGCTTTCTGACAAAAGCTTGCTAACTTGAATTTAGCTAAGATATGTAGAAATGAAATCTAATCTAAAAATTGAACAAGGTCAAAAGAGTGATGGTGTCGGTCATATGACCATGTAGTTAAGATAAAATCAACAGGATTCCTTCGGGTTTTCACACTTTTTTTTGAATGTATGATTTAATTGTTCAGTGCCAGAATACTTGTTTCAAAGGAACTATGCACAAGTTGTCATGCTGAAGTTTCTAACCTTATGCAGTATGGATTTGTGTGGGTTCTTACTCCCACCCACTGCAAACTGATATTTCTTTTTGCGATGGGTGTAATGTCTAAGCTTTTTAGAGAGGAAACATAGCTACATTTTTACAGCGATATCTATATATTGGCACTGACGCACTGAAACCAATATCAAGGGGAGAATTCTGTTGTGGTTGTCAGAATTTTATTAAAGTTGCCCTGGACTGAAAATAACATTTGTAAACAAAGTTTTCCTTGATGAATGATTCCAATTATATAGATTAATGTGCAGAAAAATCTATTTTTGATTAAATCAGACTTTTTTGAGTACTTCTGGGGGGGAAAAAATAACGAGTGTTGCATTGCTTGTTGACTTCAGTTAATGACGTTACTAAATTATCTCAATGGCCTTTGGACCAGTCATTAACAGAGGACTGTGTGGTAACTGCAAATTGTGTCTGCAGGACCTGTGTGTAAACATTGGCTAATGGTGGTGATAAACAGATATGTTAAAGGGGGGGAAAAGTGCTGACACAATTTTTGTCCAGTTAGAATAAATTGTCACTCCAAATTGATGGTTCACCTTTATGATGAAATGTTTCTGTCTTAATTGGAGTGATCGCTTTTCTCTTGTTAAATCCCAGTGACTTGTAGAATCTATATCAAGATGCATTGACCCTGATCTGGCAGCTTATGGCCCAATACTACCATATTTTGGGATTATGGTTGTATTGATGTTTTAAATATAGTTATTTAAAAACAATATGATTTGTAGAGTCAGACAATGAAATGCTACCTGTGATAAATATGAGCTAATTTACTAGCGTGCCCAAAATAAGTTTTAGTGTTGTATCTAAAACAGTTGCAAAATTTTGGGTATAGCCTAATAGATTCAAAAGTTTTCGTAACATTAAGCTGTTTCATTCTTGAGAATGACTGCTATTTTGGATTTGTTTGATTAACTTAAATGTACTTATAATTTGCAATGCATAGATTATTTTTATTTGCAAAAAAAGTACAAGATGGCGTATGTGGTCGCTGAGTTTCTTTATTCACTTGTATCTGTCTTGCCTTTAGTTGCAGATAGACCTTGCTTTGGGAATATTGTTTTTAATAACTAATGAAATGTACATTAGCTTTTGAGAATTTGCTAGGCGTGCCTGCGTGAAACTAGATGATGCACGGTGTGGTCCAGGGTGCGTCCTGTAGTGAAAGGACCTTATTGTAGGGTGTGGCGAGAATGTTGTGTGGCAGGTCTGCACTCCTAATCTCCAGCCAGTTCCACTTGCCCTGGTTAGGGTGCGGGTGAGCCAGAATTGCTGTCTGGCAGCAATGTACTGCCAATGCAACTCAGTCCTCTTGTGATTGAAGGGAGCAGGTTAGTCCAGTAACGCATCAGAGGTTCACGCACAAGCTTGTCACTCCTTGAGCTCATTTGGATTGTGAATATGGAGCCACCATAATGTATAAAAGCCTAGTGTTTGTGCATTTTAAATGTGTGAAAATGTGAAGACCAAGTCTTAGAACCTGCAGTGATTTTCAGTATCACAGTTTCCGAAGAGTAATCACAAAATGGATTCACTACATAGATTACATAACTCTTGCCCATGAGGCATTGTGTAGGTGCTTGTTTGGGTCAAATGTTTTAATCTATGGCAGGAATTTGAAGAAAAATTATTTCTGGTTTTGGTTAAAATTTGGTTAATGATTTGTGGAGAAAGTTGTCAGGATGTTGTCTTGAAGCAGGGTAACCTTGGTTAGATTTACATCGCTAGTATGCATGTGCGAGGTTCCGATAGTAGCAAAAATCTATCGTTTTTATTCACACGTCATCTCTTCTAAATTAACACTGATTTAGCACAGAAAAGATGGCTTTGTTTGCTTTGCTTTGAGTGTAATTGAAAGAGATGGCCGAGGAGGCGTACGAGTGGGCGCTGCGGTATTATTATCCGTTATTTTTTTAATTTTTAAAGTATAATAAGTATCTACTTTGATTCTATTTTCCTCTCATTCTTCTGTCCTCTTTATTTTTTCAGATTCCTTTTTTTCCTCTTCGCCTGTATCTCTCATTCAGTCTTCTCAAGGCAAGTGTATAGTTTTCTTCTGCTGCTGGCTTGCTTTTCTATCATTTTTATCCTCTCTTCTCTATATCTTCTCTCCCATTTCTTCTAAGAATGTGATCTCTTGCTCAGCTGCAGCTACAGTGCTCTCAATCCCTCTCTCTAGTGCCACCCTCCTGAGTAGGTAGCCACACAACAGTAGGTAGTAAAGGTGAAACTATTAGGATACCAGGGTACGCCACCTGCTATAACAAAATTATGAATCAGAGGACAGGAATGTAACTGAAAAAAGTCATTGTTCAAGTCATGGTGAAAAAATCTATTCCAAAGCCATGTGCCATGCCTATAGTTATTCATTACTTTGAATGGAATGTGTGTGTTCTGTTCTTCATGTTTCTGCTCATAGATTGTGGACCAAATTGTAAATTAAAATGGACATTCTCTCTTAACCTTGCATTTGAGCTTGGCACAGTTGGTCCTCTGCTGCCCCACATCATGCCTACAGTACAACAGCCAGGTTGACCAGCCATTTTGATCGTCGTAATCCCTGATGATAACCATTCTTGAGTACATCCAGAAATCGAGAATTTCTTACCCCCTTTTCATTGTTGATTTAAAAACCAAAGGTCCAGTATAGTTTCGCTTGTCTTGTATGGCTATCACTCTCCAAATCTAACATTGGCTACAAACCGGAAACCAAAACCCTCACAGATGCTTTAACTGTGCTTTTTATTAATCTCTCAGCAGCAGGCACATATTAGAAGAATGGTGCTGTGGGTCTGGTATAATCCCAAGATTGACACATTATTTTGACCTACAAGGGTTCAAGTTCACTTTGTATGTGAGCAGAATCCTAAAAATGGATCAGGTTGGTTTCCCGAAGGAATCCTGTCCTTGATGTTTCTCCTCGGCCACTAAATGTGTATGAAGGCTCCTCCTTCCCATCTTTACTGGTGCTGCAGGTAGAGTGACACAGGGAAGGGATCGACCACAAGGCCTGCTCCAGGCTATTCCCTCCATGGCTAAGGCTGCTAGCTAAACATTTCTGCTTATGCATGCAATATCTTACCACAAGTTAGGATTAGGAATCTCAATAGTTCCCCTTTAGTTATTTAACTATTGCCTATTTTTATCTTTGTCTCATGTCTGCACTGCTATTTTAGATTAACAACGGGCTCAAACCATGATGGAATTTATGGGAAACAACAGATGGGGTGTATTTGCTCTTTGGTACTTAGACAGCATGCGCTTGTTGTGGCTCTGATATTATACACTGTTGTGTATAGACTTCTTTATGGCCTCGTCAGTCTATTTAAATTATTTTTGTGTGGTAATTCTGCGTTTTTAGTGCAGTTTAAATCTATGCTTTCACTAGTGTTAAAGATGCACCAGTAAGGGGACACTTTCTTAATAGTAAAGGAGCTAATGTAATGTTCAGGACTGTTTGATCTTCACAAAGCAAGCATCTTCCATTCATTTAGATTCTTAAAGCATACATTATGCAACTGGCATGCAAAAAAAGGCAATCCATTGAACCTTGCAATGCATGACTGCTTCAGCTGCACCAACATGGATGGTCACCATCCTGGGAATTCTGTTTAAAGTGCTAGTCTAACTGCTGATTGCTAAAGTTTTTGGGGCCTGTCTTTGGCTTAAACTAATCTCCTAGGGAAGGTATATTTTTAAAGCACTTGAGATGCTTAAATTCAAATAAAATGCATATCAAGGTGAACAGTTTGCTTTCACCAGAGCTTCAAGTATGGCCCTCCACTTTAGCATATCTTTAAGAAAATAGCGTGCCTTGATTTTTGTTTCCTCTCCACTTTCCCTCTCTTCCTTCCTACTTGTTAATCGGATGCAGACAAACGGGTGGCACTGGACTCTGAGAAGCAATCAGAAGGCGTGCCTACCTCACTTCGCTTTTCCTCCCAGCCAAGTTCATTTTCTCCTGGGACTTATGGAAACGATAACTCCATTACTGCGATTGGAACCAAGGATCGTAGTTTCCAAGAGAAAAGAGAGCTTTTTGAATCATCACTTGCATCGCAAAAACAAGATTCTTCTCCTATAAAGATATCCCCTGTGTCTGAGCGAATCAGAGCATTGGAAGCGCTGGCTGCGAAGCAGAATGATTCTGATTGGAGTGATACAGGGTTTCATTTCAGAGAACGCCATTATGAAAAGTCTCATTCTGAGATTCATGGAGTCACTCTTCGTTCATCCATTAAGAAAAAACCCACTTCAAGTGAACAAGATTCTCCTGAATCACCCTTTGAGATACTTGGTGATTCCAGGCGTGGAAGTGACTTTGAGGATACTGCTGACTGGATGAGGGCTCATTTGCCACCAGCGCCTAACTTCAACATTGCAGAATCTGACTTTGATGAGATTAAAGAGTCTTCTGTAATGCCTGAATGTCCATCTGATGAGATGAAGAGCAAAGATTTAGATGCATCAGGAATCTCTTCATCTTTCGTAGGTGTACCTAATGAGTTTATGGACATCCCTGACGAAGTGTCCAAACAATCCATCGATGATTCTAATCAGTCTAAGCAAGATGCTATTGAGGATGAGTCCGAATTTGATCTCAGATTTTTACCTACAGCCTACATGTGGGACAAACAAGACAAACCTGATGTGGATACACAAGAACCATCTTGCCTTACTCAAACCCAGGAGATAACATCTGCTGCACCAACTGATTGTTTTAAGGCTCCATCTCTGGAGTCTTTACCCCCTATTCCCCAGGCTGACTCTAATACAAAACAGCAATCTGCCACTCTAGGTGTTGGTACAGAGGGTGTAGAGATCCTTGAAGCTGACAGCTCAGGTGAATCTGATGATACAGTTATTGAAGATGCAAGTGGTGTCAGTAATGATGATGCTGTCGAAGGTGGAGTTTCTACAGACAAGCAGTTTATTCCAAATGAGCAAGAGAAACGGGGTCTTCAGGTGCCCATTATTAATGTCATTGAAACAGAGGAACAGGTTCTCAGTGATTATGAAGTGGAGCCTGAAGAAGAAGAAGAAGAGGAGGAGGATGAGCAGAGATATCAGATAATACAAGAACCTGCAACAGAGGCTTCAAAATCATCTGAGGAGCTTTCTGATATTTCAAGATCAGAATTTGAAGAGTCTGCTCCAAAAATGGATGACCTTATCTCACTGGAAAATATTGCAGATTCTGATGGAGAATATTCTCCAAAACATAAGATAATCAACGATGATGATGATGATAGCAAGGACACCGTTCACCAGACTTCCCTTCCCTCAAAGAGTCATAGCTTCGAGGACTCTCAAACACCGTCAACTGTCCCACTGAATACAGATGAAACCTCCAGAGAATCTTCCATCAACAATCTAAAATCACACGAAAATACAGAAATTGTTCCTGACCTTCCACCTAATTATGATGATCTCACAAATGATTTTGAGTCCAGTGATATAGATACTTACTTGGATCATTATACTAGTGAGGAACTGGCCCTAAAAGACCAGTTGAATTCTGGTGTGTTTGCTGTAAATTATGGGGACACAAACAAGTTACTAAAATCTGACTCTCCTCAAAATCAAGCTGTGTCGGCTGTGCAGTCATGTGAGGAAACTGTTGATACAACTGACGAGCCTGTTGATGAAAATAAGCAGAGTTATGATGCCGAATCAGAGCCCTCTCCTGCTAACGTTTCAGTAGATGTCCCTGTGGAGCCTCTGTCTTCTCAAAATACCATGCCACATCTTGAATTAGATGATCAGAGTGTAGAAATTGAGGACAAGAAGACAAAATCTGATTCAGGGAATTTTTCATTGATTGAGGATGAGGATTACATGACTAGGCAGGAGGAAGAGTTGCCGTCTTTCCAAGAGAGCGCAGTTGCTCAGTTTTCCTCTTCTCATAATGATCCATCCAGCAATATCATTGATGTGATCTCTGAATTTGTGTCCAGTGATGTAACTGAGGGACTACTGGTAACCAACACTGAACCAGATGTAATAAACCAGTTTGATGATCCACATAAAAAGATATCTCCAGAACCCGAAATCAAACCCGAGTTTGTTGAAGCAGAACAAAATGAAATGGTCCATCGTAAAGTTCCTGACATACAGATATCTGAGGACACAACAAACATATCTGAGTCCATTGACGCAGAATCCGAACCAGATGAAATAATCCAGTGCAATACTCCAGATATGCAGATATCCCAAGAAACCCCAAGCAAACTCGAGTCAACTGAGACAAAATCTTCTACAACATCTTCAACAGATAGTTTTGTGGAGTTTATGAGAGAGTGTTTGAAATCTCAGCAGGATGAAGAATCTCAAAGCCTTGGTGCAGTACAGACCACTAAGGAACACGTATCTGATGCTCCTTCTTCCTCTGCTATGATCATGGACTTGGAGCAAGAGTGCCTTACGATCTGTGCTTTAAAAGAGCTTGGGAGTAGTCCTGACCAACAGTTTGATATGAGCATTCCTAAAGACATTCCAGTCTCTGCAAAGGAAGTACTTTCACAACCTTTATTGCAGTCTGAGTCTTTAACTTGCTCAAATCCCTCTCCTTGCACTCTTCCATATGAGAACCAGCCAGATGCCTCGCTAACCAAAGAGATTGAGGCAATCGACATCTGGGTGGCAGAAGCCTACCACCTTGCAGAGCATGTCTTGGCACTAATACTAACCCACCTGACAGGTAAAGTCTTCACTTTAGGCTGTCAGCCTGCTAACCCTGCACTCAAAGAACGCCTTAATAATAAACAAAATCTCTTAACAGTTTGGTTACCAAGTTGCATGCTTTTGGAATATCTATGTATCTTTTGAGTATCGGAGCCGGTGAAGTTCGAATTGTCAGTTGTACTACCAAAGAGGGAGTGAAAAAAGCTAAATTGGTTTAAGTGCCAGTACTTTTTTTATTTATTTTTTTCTACGTCAGTACAGCAAATTATCATCCTCATGCCTGACAGATTGATAATATCCTTTTTCCTCTAATGGAAATACAGCAAGTTGTGCTTTTGGCTCTGGCTATGTTCTCCGAAAGGCAAGCTATTAGGTTTTTAACTTGCCTCACATCCTTAAAATCCTGCCTGTGTCATTACACCCTAAAATACGGTCACTTGGTAACATTCTGGACAAAACACACAGACGGGCAGTTTAGATCTCGAGTGCAGAAACATGTACAGCATTCTTTAACCATATACAGAACTTTTTATTTCAATTTATTTTAATTTTACCAAAGATTGAGGGCAGAAAACACTCATCCTGAACAGACCTGAAGAAATAATGTTGAATAATCAGATAACTGCCACGCAGTACAAAGCATGCTGTTGGATGGTGAATGGATTTTGTGATTGTATTAGTCATATTTTTATACCACATGTGAAATGTATCACGGTTTTCTATAGAGAACGTTGGTGTTTCTGCCTCTTGTATTGTCTGCAGTTGGTTCTGAAGCCCATGTATATAATTCACTGCACTGAATTCCACAGTGATATTTATAGGATGTCTTGAAATCCATAGAGACCTGAGTACAGCTGGTATGAATACTAGAATGTTATGAAGACAACATGAAACTAGGTAACACTTCTCTTGCCATTGTAAGCTTGAATTGATCTAGAAATAGAAATGCTGCCTTTTTTCTGATTGGTTGAATGTTTCCCTTTTGGCTATCCGCAATTTTCTACCATTTACCAAATGTTAGCTTCCTCAGACTGGAGCAGTGTAGAGATTAGCAGTGACAAATAAAGCAGCAGACATCAGTGACCTTGTTTTTGTCTTTTAAAGCTGACTTGCAGAATTATTGTTTTCTGTCAGGAAACTGCAGACAAACAATGAATCATACTTTTTATGGATTTTATTGCAGAGTTCAAAATAAAACATTTTTAGTAATTGACATTCTGTTGCTGTTTTTAATAACAAACATTTATGACGGCACTTTTTAGCTTCCAAGGTTCTATATGGGTCTGCAATGACTGTGTGCTTTTTAAATGTCTGAACACACATGGTCAAACAATTCATATAAACAGCACCGGTGCCTTTAAGAGCTTAACAGTGCTGCTACTGAAAAGAGGCCACTGCAGTTTGGCTACCGCTGGGACGTGCTGGTGTATTTGGGGCCGCTTTGGAGAGCTAGAGCGAGAGAGGGAGGGATAATGAATGAGCACTCAGTCCATGCTGGCTCCCTCTGGGCACTAAGCAAAGCATGCTGGGAAAGACTCAGACCCCTGCAGAGGGCGAGAAGGAAACCCCATGTTAGTGCTCATTGTTAGCCTCAGTGCAGCTGAAACGGAGCAGTGAAAACAATGGTGTGCTTTCTGAGGCTGTGAATCGTCGGCCTTGGTCCTTTGTGTTGCAGTTATATCACGATGACACAGTTTTTGTAAACATTTTTAGCATGCGACTTGTTTATTTTTTATTCTAGCATAATGTTTTCAGTTGAGAAATTGTTTTCAGTAGATGAATAGCATTAGATATTCTAAAATCACACATAGAAAATACACAGTCTAGCCTTCTAAGCGAAGAAGAGCCACTGTTGCCACTTCAAAGCTGATTATTTTTCAATAACACCATGTCCCGTAGTGTTTTATTGCGCTTATTTCTCTATAATTACAATACAATTTTTTTTTATCTCAGGTTTTTTAAACCATTTTTTTTACATTGAGTCATGCGAGTCATTGTTTTATGTAATTTTATCTTGAGTGAGACTTAGATTATGTACTGCAGAATATCCATTTTGCAAGTCCTTGTGAATGAATTGTTACTATAGTAATTATATTGTATTAAAAGTATTAGATTAATTGTATTCGTTGTAAAATAAAGCAGGTGTATAGCTGCAGTTTCTCATCTCAAATATGTATTTTCAATGCAGGAATACTTCCTTTATGGAACTTTAAATTAACAGGATTCAATATGCTGTGTGTCATTTACATTTCTGGCATTAAGCAGACACCCTTATCCAGACTGACTTACATTTTATTTCAATTTATACAACTGAGCAGTTGAGCGTTAAGGGCCTTGCTCAGGGGCCCAGCAGTGGCAGCTTAGTGAACCTGGGATTCGAACTCATGACCTTCCACTCAGTAGTCCAACACCTTTAACCAGTGAGCTACCACATCCCATGTGTCCGTGTGTCAGTATTTTTAATGTATAGGGAAAGAGTCTAGAGCACAACTTTTAAATGCGGTATGTGCTCACATGAACCAGATCTTGTAGCGTCCATGGAGGCGTCCTAGAACGAATAGAGATGTAGGTTGTGAGGAAAGTCTACAACTCTGAATATGCACTAAAGGCATCTCTGTACATACTGGTTGCTTATATAAGACTTACATAAAAGATTCCTTTAACGCTTCAGTGGTGGACATTTAAAGAACTCTGAATTACTATATGGACCCATACCGAAAATGTAAACTCTTTGAATGTCAGATATTTAAATATCATAGATGTTTCTAGTACAGGTGTGGGCAAGTCTGTGCATGATTTGTATTAATAGTTTTTCCTCATTTCTTGCTCTCACCACACACACACACACACACACACACACACACACACACACACACACACACACACACACACACACAACCATTCTCTGTCTTGCAGTGTATGACTTGGTGTACTGGCGGGACCCTAAAAAATCAGGCCTGGTGTTTGGCATTTCCCTGCTACTGCTGCTGTCTCTGGCAGCGTTCAGCGTGATCAGCATCATCTCCTACATGCTCCTGGCACTGCTTTGTGTCACCATCTCCTTCCGTGTATACAAATCCGTCATCCAGGCCGTGCAGAAGTCCAGCGAAGGACACCCCTTCAAGTAAGACAAACAATTCTGACTCACACGTGATTTTATGCATAAGAAGTGCACTAGCCTCAGTATCTCCTGTGTTTTAATGGTGGAAGCCAAATTAGGGGTTTAAAAAAATGTGCAAAACAAGTTAGATAATTTCTAGACAGTTTAAAATAATGAGATGTTGTGAAATAATCAGATGGTGCTAAGCATTTATTTGCACAGCCAGTATCCTGCAGCTTTTATTACACAACATTGCCCTGATTTTTGTTTTTGATCTAGACAAGACTTTAAGTAAACACTGCTATGCCCAAATTACTCGGGTTTCTTGAAAATTTAGTGTTTTTTGAAGTAATGTCTGACACATTTTTGTTTACCAAAAATCATTCACGTTTACCAAATGAGGATTGTGCTGTATTGGTGTGTACTTTTGTTAGTGAGAGTGAGGAATTTGTTTGGGTATATAAGGGTGGTGTTGAGGACTGAGGTAATGAATGGTAGGTATGAAATCTTTAGTTCTACTCCTAGCTTTTATTTATAATTAAGCATTATCCATTTTGGCACATTGTTCGGCAAAGAGGTTTAGATTTTCTGTGTTTATGTTGATGTTTGACACTACTGACAGAAACCAGGTCGAGACAGATCTCTAAAAATAAATAGTTTATTTATGGTGGCATTGCCGTTTTTCTGAAAGTTGTTCTGCCAGTGAGTACGAGGGAAAAGGGAACGATTATTCAAATATTTAACGGGCCTTGCTCATGGGTGTAATGGCAGTGCCAAGGCTCATCCCAATGACTCTTTGAATCTTGTTAGCTCAGGTGAGCCACCCCTGCTCCAGTGAGTTAATAATAGTTATTTTTTTATCAGTAATTTGAATGTATATAATTACAACCTTAAACTAAACATGTTCATTTTATGCTTTATTTTCATCTCCTCTCTAAGTCCTGGAGATATTTAAGGGTGCATCTGCGCTCAGTAGCGTGTAGTAATGTAGCTGTTGGGATAGTTTGGTTGACCTGTATGCTTGTGGCAGGGAACTGATGGAGAAGGATGTCAGCTTGGCTCCTGAGACCTTCCGCAAGCACGTGGACTCGTGTCTGACCTACATCAACCGTGCACTCAAGCAAATGTGCCGTCTCTTCCTGGTCGAAGACTTGGTAGATTCCCTCAAGGTCAGTTCATCAGAATGAAACAGAAAGTTGACGCAGGTCTCTCTGCCCCTATTTGATTAATTTCTAATCTGTATGATAGGTAAAGTCGTTAAAATACAGCAAAAGATAGCGTTCTGTTTGTCCATCGTGTCTCAGTTACACTGAGTTACTCCCTCTCACATACACACACATTGCTACACATGCTGAAATTTGTAACACACACCCAAGCTGTATGAGTGAGATGTGTTGATAAGCCTCTTTAATCATGTGATGACTGCGAGTGGGAGCGGATGGTATTCAGAGGAAATAGTGCAGAGGTTTAAAGAGCTGGAGGACTGACCTAGAACAGTCTACCCTCCAGAGACACAGGAGCAGTTCACAGAATCTATAATTGGCTGCCTGCTCATTATGTCACACATCCATGCACAATAAAACTATTCATAAGCAAATGATTACAAACAGTCGTTTGAGTTTAGATTGCAGCTGCTCTGGTCTGTTGTCTGTCTAGTCTGTGTATCTAGCACTCTACTAACCGTGTGTATGTTTACTTACTTGGCTTTTGATTATTCCAGCTGGCTGTGGTCATGTGGTTGATGACATACGTGGGTGCCGTATTCAATGGTATCACCATCCTCATTCTCGGTAAGCTTTCACCTGCTTAGGAAGCGCTATGCTACGTTTAAGGTCTTTTAGAAATAAATCTTTGTTAATAGCTTAAGTTGAGTTTAATAGGAAGGTTTTTTGTTTTTTTCTTCCAGTGGATATTCTTGCCTTTACTGTACCACCACTGTATGAGAAATACAAGGTAAGTGCACTCTTAATATTCTGTTTCTTGTTTTAATACACGTTGGAGGTTGTGCTTTGTGCACAAGTATGAAATGTCACAGGCATCATCTTCAGCTACATTAGATACAATCAGGAAACGTTATAATTAGTGCTTTTACTCAACCTTCCTTCCTTTTTTTTCTCAAAGTTATGCTGTGACCTCAAAACCATGATAACCCACTTTGCTGTCTCCATAGTGAACTAAAATGAAACCATGCAACACTTTATATCTGACTTAATGTGTTGAAAGGAGCCATTTGCTTATTAGCCTTATTTAATCCATGCTGCTTTTTTTTTTTTTCAGACCCAGATTGATCGCTACATCGACCTTGTACGCACTCAGGTTAATTCTGTAGTGGCCAAGTAAGTTTCTTCTGATGATCAAAATGTTACAGTAAGCGTGAATAATGCTGTACGGAAGGAAATAATAAACGATGGCATTTAAGAGAGACGCTGTTACAACCAAGTGTTTTACACTTAATGTTCAGTAACATCTATGAGCAATCATTCCCTCATTGGGATTTTTCCTTCCTTTTGTGAATTGAAATGGGGCAGAAAAAGAAAAAAAACAAAATATCTAAAATGTTTGTGTTCCTGAGAAACACGTTCAGTTCACATGTTTGGGAACATTAACTGAAGCTGATAAGCTCATTGGTGGATTAGATAACAATGACTTTGGAGGTCTTCCTAATAAAATGGACAGTATGCATATATGCTCTTTGTGAGCACTGGGTGAAAGATATAAAGTTAACGATGTACGTGTAAATAATGGAATTTGTTAAGATAAAAAGGTACAAATAATTCTAAAAAGAATAAGAACATCATGTAACAATTGTCCTGATGTGAAAAAGCTGTATTATTGTCTTATTCATTTGGTAAACAATTTTCCTTCAAAAAGATTTAGATCTATTTATTTATTTATTTATTTATTTATAAAATATAATTGAGAGAAGTTGTTTAGGACCGTAACATTTTAGACCCTTGATCTAAAATATGGACTTTTTAAAGGGGGGAAAAAAAAAATCTGACCATTTTAAAAGTTGTGTAGTACATGCGCCTACATGTAAATGTCAACTAAATAGTAAACTAAATGATTTATCTTTATGTACATTTCTATGACATCCCTTGGAAAAAAAAAAAGTTTTCCCAAAAAAAAAAAAAAAAAGGTCTTTGATTAATTAGTTCAATCTCACAGTAACCTCTAACCATGTTATAAAATAAAATATTAGATTAATTGATTTAACAATTGATTTTTTTAACAATGTTGGGTTTTTTTTTTGTTTTGTTTTAAAAACCCACATGTTCCTTATTATTAGCATCATCAGAAATGCAGATATATATTTTTATACTTTATTTCTTTTTACTTTAAGTTCACCTTAGCTTTAGTAACTCTCAAGCAGTCGTTAGTGACTTCTTGTTTCTTTCACGTCACTCAGGGGAACTTGAAGTAAAACATAAAGGATAATAAACGATTTCTCTCACATGTTAAGGGAGATTAAGCTATTGAACCATAATGATATTATTTTATAACCTTATCTATTTATTAATGTGCATTGACTCATTTATACACCATTTAGTATTTAAAATATATTAACCTCATTCATTTCTCTTTTTTTATTAACCAACCAGGATTCAGGAGAAGCTCCCCAAAGCAGCAAAGCGCAGTAAAGCAGAATGATGCACCTCACTCATGCCTTCATGACCACCTCCAGAATCCCTGTATCTCTAGCTTCCACCTCACCCCAGTTTAACCTCTCCTTATAAACCTCTTACCAGCCATATGCACTGAACCAGCTAGTCTCTTTAAAATCTCTGAAGCTTCTCAATATTCCTCAATGTTAACTCTGAAGCTTAATTACGAACAATAGGGAAGACGCTTGGTGAAGACGCTTACTGAAGCTGGTGACTCAAATGCAGGAAATGACATAATTCCACAACCGAATGTTCTTTTTTGGCAGGGTGTGTGAACTAGATCGAATCTTTGACCTGGTTTTGAAGCGTCCTAAAAGCTTGGACTTGGAAACTAATGTCTTTACTTAAAAATGACAAAAAACGAGCGAATTAAATGAAAATGTTGCAGGGAGAAACATGGACAGAAGAAACCAGGATGGATGTGTTTGCACAGGCTGCCACCCTAAACAAATTGTGACACACTGTTACTCGACTTACAAATACAGATTGATTAGGATACGGACACTGCTTCAGCCGGGACGATTCGCTCTAGTTCGCTTTACCCTTATTGGCGTTAATTTTTAAATGTGTGTGTGTATATATAGTAAGATTACAACAAGCTCTTTGCTGTGAAGTAGTTTGCATTGCTTTTTATATTTAATATCAAATATTCTTTGGCGTCTGGATAAGGCTCCGGTTCTTTGTTCACATGGAAATGTATTATGATTATGATTAATAGGTCACATGTAGGGTAGCTGCTCTTGACTCCCCAGTCTGGCATCATAATGAGTAGTATTAATACTTCTTATGCTTGAGATATTTGTATAGAATCTTCAGACTCGTGAAGACGACCATGCAACCTGTTACTGCTCTGAAGAGAACCAGGAAGAAGTCTGATTAATTTCAGTACCCCATATAAAAGTGGTCCTTTTTCCTGATCTGGGATCAGCCTTCTGGCCTCAGTTCAGCATTGAGACCAGCAGTAATGACACTATATGTATAAGTGGTTTTGAATCGGTGTATTAAAGGCTTTGTTAATTTAACACATGCCAAAAGCTGGAAACACATTTTTTGTTAATTGCATTCGTTTACACTGTTGGTTTCACAAGAAAGTGTGCTGTTACAATAGAGCTATTATAACATGACTAAAATGGCTTCATACATTCACATCTATAAGGGACTTTAAATATAAGAGGATAAACCTCAATGCACTTTGCTTTTTGCCTGCTCTATATTTGGCACTGAACATTTTACCTGAATCTTGCTTTAAATGTACCTGGAAGCACTCTTATCGTAGGCTTCTTAGTGTCAAAAGTACAACTGTATTTATTAATGCACCAACATGTTAAATGAGCACCGGGATAATAGAGTAACTACTGCTAATACTACTACACACGTCTACCATCTGCTGAATGTGTCCTACTAATATTTATACAGAATTCTGACTGTTGCATGCAACCCTGCTAGTTCGTGTTGGAAACTGTTCCAGTGCAGTGCAAATTTGCTTTGTGTGGATTGTCTCATGAAGGTTTAGTTCACTGAACATGGTATTGATGTAAAGAACATAACATCTCCCTTAAAGCTTGATTGTAGTCTCAGAGTCAGGATCCTGAATGTTTATTTAAGGCTTTTAAGTTGTTTTTTTTTTCCCCTCCCTTTCACGTGTCCATGTAAACTGCACACCGAGACACTTACGAACAGGTCAAAGAGTGCATTGTTTATATCCGTATCCTCGTGTTACTTAACTGATGTGTTCTGTAACTCTTGGGTGTGGTGATGCTTAAAGATTATGATCCCCCCCCCATTTAAATCTTTTTTTTTTTCTTCCTTTCCCAGCACATAAAGAAATGCTCATTTTAAATAGGCGCAAATCTTTCTTTCTCTCTCTTTTTCATTCTATATATCGTGCCCTATTTCTCCATAGTGTTTCAGTTAGAAACCTGCGTATTTTTTAACTTAACCCTATAAACTGCCAGAATGTTCGTGGTCATTTCTTTTGGAGTTTCTCTGTTGGGGAGGGAGTTGCAGAAGTCATGTTTTCTTTGGTTGTTTGCTTTCAAGTCTAGATGTGATTAATATCCATGTTGAGTTTGTTAGCAATGAATTAAGTTAATCTGGGAGCTTTGGTAAAAAAATGGGGGGTCCATGTAATTGTCAACATGAAATTAATAAAAATGTTAAAAAGGAATTACACTGTTTTGTCCATTTAGTAAATCTTTAAACAAAGAGATTAACAAGTGTTTATGCACTGCCTTGAAAATGAGAAACATGAGATATATATATATGTGTGTGTGAGCATTTTTTACACAGTTTTTTCTTTGCATCTAGCATGGTGCATAATGAAGCATGGTCAAAGTACCTTGGTTTTCCGTTTAAAGGAAAGGATTAAGATTAATCAGAGCTCCTCTGACATGATAAAATGCCATCGTTTGAACATCGCCACCTGGATTCCAAACACAGCTACAACAAAGTAAAAACAGACGGTAAGTGCTTAAATAATAAACCAAAAAAGACATTCGGTTCCTTTTAACTTTTCACAACTTCATGTAGAAAACAGGCAGGAAGATGACTTCACTTCCACTTCATTACTTAAGAACATGAACAAATTGCTTGCATTTTTCCACTCAGTTGGTAGAGAATTTAATTGCATCATTTAGTTAGTGGTCAAGTCAGTTTAAAAAAAAAAAAAGATTCTGCAGGACAGATGGCAAGCCCAGATTACACACTCCCTGAGACATGGACTTCATTTCCCTCATTTCATTTATGATGCAGCAAAGGGCCTTAGCCTATATTGATTTCATTAAGATGTGATTTAACGATATTTTTGAAAAATCACATACCTAATTAATAGCTAGTACTTTGCCAGAAGATAAGAATTTTCTCGTGTGTGATATCCAGTAATGGTGTGTTACTTTGAAATGCATGAAACTTCACTCTACACAGTGTGTGCTTTACAAGGTGCTGCTCTAGAAGTCATGCTTCATAACAGTTCCCTTGCCTCCCTCCCATACCAAGTGCTTTGTTAAGTGCTGAATGTGCGACCCACTGCATTGCTGACCCCATGCTAAATGATCCCTCTGGTAATTTAAACCCTGCAATCTGCAGCAATCAATAAAGCTCACAGAAGACTGTACAAATACAGATGCATAAAAAGGTGCTTAGGGGGAAAAACAGGTCCTTCATTCTTATTCAGGCTAGTGACATCATTCCTCTGTAGGAAACAACTTTACTTTTTTCCACCTCCAAGCAGATAACAGAAAGCACATTGTCAAATTAAAAAGAAAAAGTGCACAAAAACAATTATAATCAAGCTGACATTTCCAACTAAAAAGCTGTGGAGATCATATTTTTGGCATGTTCCAGTAATCATCTTCCTGAGTGCAAGAAAGCATGCCCACACCCCCGCTGTTCATCAAACCTGGTCGGGCTCGGCGTTAGCGTTAGTGTTAGTCTGTACTCCGTGACTGTGATCCGAACCAGAGAAGCAGTTGTCCGAGTGAATGAAATTTAGTGTTGCTTGGCTGTAGCTCTGAACTGCCTGCTGCTTCTCCTCAGAACTGTAGTTCAGGGAGTGAGGGTGGACTTGCTGGATGTGCCTCTTAATCGTGCTCACCTTCAGAGTTGCTAATGTGGCGCCGCACACCATGCAGATCAGCCCGTGCCTCCTGCAGTCGTAGTCCATCAGGTACTCCATCCGCCAGCGCACCTGGTAGTTACGCCTCTGGTCCTTACCCGGGTAGTGGCTGTGTCGCCCGATAATGGGCGCCGACATTATCTTCGACCTTTCCCCATCTTCCTTCTGGATGCCACTATGCCTGGAGGATGGTTTTATAGACAGCGGCTTGCTTTCAATGAGTGTGTTGCTGGGGGAAGCTTTGCCAAAGAAAGAGAAAAGCGGTCAATATAAAGTTCTAATCCTGTACCAAATTTTTATTGAAGGAGCTTAATTTAAGTATTAATTACTAAAGTCTATTAATAAGTCTATTCATTTAAGTCTATTGCATATGATTAATTCCTTTTTCTTTCGGCTATTTTACTATTTACCACATTCACCATTCAGTCATAACATCAGAATCACTGGCAGGTGACATGAATAGCATTGAATATCTAGTTACGCTGTTAAGACGTGTGATCCATTAGGCATCAAGTGACCAGTCAGTTCTTGAGTTTGATGTGTTGAAAGCAGGAAGAATGGGCAAGGGTGAGGATCTGGGTCACTTTGACATTGGACTATAACTTTGTCCTCCTCAGGACTTTCAGGAAGAATTTGTGGCTATGGGTTACAAACATAATTAGACTCCACCAGAATTGTGTTTTCTTGTATTGCTCCAGTGTTTACAAGCAAGATGTTTAAACCTCTTCGGTGAGCTATTATCTCTTTACTATGACAGCACAAGACATTTATTGTTAGACTACACCGGTTTTAGTTTTGAGTTCACCTTATCTAGTCATGCATTTAAAATATATGCTGATGGAATTGAATGAATTACTGAGCTTAGACTTCTATGATATGTGCATTTTGAATAAAGAGGTTTTCTCAGTAAAGAAAATGAGCTAAAATTCTCGTCGGTGGAAATCATCCGTACATCTGCTACAAATGTGGTAAATGGAGATTAGGTTAGAAAATTTGGAGTATCACTGTAACCACTTTAGACTTATAATGTCAGGAGGGTAGAAACAATTTTAGGCTTTAATAATTCTGCTCAGTGTTTTTACCATGCTCTGTTTGTGTTTCTGGCTCCTCTGTGGCCCCGTCTTGGGTCCAGGCGCTGGCTATGTCTTCTCTCTCTCTTTGGCTGAGATTGCTGGTCTCAGGGTGGCAGTCCTGTATGTGCCTGCGAAAGCTGCTGACTCTCACCACCGGTAGCTCATCAGAACACACCATGCAGAAGCAGCCTGGCATGCTCGGAGGCCCAATAGCAACCAAATAATCCAGTCGTAGATGCCATGGACAGCTGTTTTTTACCCTGCTGTTGGTGGCGATCTGAGGAGGGGCGTCCGATTCCCTCTTAGACACTCTGTATGGCTCTGTACTGTGCTGGAGAGAGTCAGGCTCTGTGGAAGGGAACGGCACTGGGCTGTTCATGCTCAGATCTTTGGTCTCTGGCTCAGACTTGACATAGTCTCTTGAAGAATCTGTGGTAGGATATATATATATAAAAAAAATAGCATAAAAATGGCATTGACACACTACTGTATATTGTGTGTTCTTATTTCAGAGCTGAAAGTGTAGAGATGCCACAGTGAATGAAAGACAGGAGGGGTTAGTTGAGGAACCAGATTTAGATGAAGAAAAACAAACTAAAATGTGTGTGAGTTGCAACAGAATATGTAAAGCAAAGCAAATAAATATGAACATAAAATAAACTACTCCAACTCCAATCAACTTCAGTCCTGGAAATCAGTCATCCTGGATATTTCCAAGATATCCGACCCATAAAGTGTATAAGTTTAGATCATTTCGTGTTTTAGTGAAGAGAAATCATAATAATCCAGGCTAGTGCTTTTTTCTGAAAATAGCCTTTTTCTCATACATCTATTCTTTCGTGTTCCTTTTTCTGTTTCTTCCCCACTTCAATGCATCCTTCACTTCCAGTCTATGTATTTCACTTCCTGTGGCTTTTCTACACTTTCCTGTCCAAAAGTTCCAGGTGGTCTCTCACCCTGGCTTTGGGCCCAGCTCTGCAGGACTCGATGTTTCTCCTCTGCACTGTACACCAGAGAGTTGGGATGCTGCCCCAGCACATGCCTCTTGATGTGGTCGAGATGAAGAGAGGGCAAGGGACAGCTACACACCATGCATACCAGCCTGCCCGCCTCTGCTTGGTACTCCATTAGGAACTCCTGGCGAAACCAGGCGTGCAGCGAGTCGTTCACGTAGCGCTCTAGCATTTCAGCAGACACACTCAGAGTCTCCTGAGTCGATGAGGAGCTCACCATGCTAGGCTCAGACTGGGACTCAGTTTTAACTAGCACAGCACTGCCAGGCTTGTCTAGGGGAAGTGGGGAGATTATGTCATATATCTGCAGTGTACGTCTACAATGATCAGTATATTCGGTATGACTAAATCCTCTTCATAGAGAATATATGTATCTGACCTTAAAATATAGAGTAGCTCATCTTTATATTCAATTTGAACTGTGAATCCTTTTAACTTATTTGTTGTATTGTTTTAATTTGTGTTTTGTGGTTTCTTTGTGTCATTTATTTTTGCTCTCTCAAAACACTCTATAGCTCTAGATTATTTCCTCCTTTTATTGCATATGAACATCCACCCCTTTTATATAAAAACAATCTATGGGCCTCTTGTGCACACTCAAAAATGTATATTAAACCTGAAGCACAAACCTGTAGAAAGACTGGCGCATTCTAGCGTCTCCTCTGGCTCGGAGGCGATGGCTGAATCTGGACAGGATGTCTGACTAGTCTCTAGATTAAGATGGTTTTCCCACCCCGAACGGATCACCTCCTTATCAGACGCGCTCCACAGCAAGGAATCGGGATGCTTCTGTCTGATATGTCTCTTAATGGTGCTCAGTTTTAGAGTGGCTAAGGAACTGCCACAGACCATGCAGATCATTCCATTTCTCTTGGGGTCAAAGTCCATCAGGTACTCGGTTCTCCAATGTTCGTGGTAGTAGCGGCGGTGGTCTCGGCCAGGGATGCGGCTGTGTCCGGTCCGTGATGCTCGTCCTGATTTAGCTGGAGATGTTTTGTGTCTAGACGGCCCTGGAACAGGGGACAGCAGGAAGGGCGATTCAGGGCTCTCCGAAACACTCCAGTAGCTCGTCCCTGGTGAGTCCACATGAGTGATCAGACCAGCTTGAGTCAAGTCTCTCATGTGACCATTGGTCATGTCGTCTTCATCTAAAGCAAAGCAAAAGGAAAATATATCAGCTTCCAGCTCTAGTTTAGATTTTTATGATCTATGTATATCAAAATTTTGTTACTGTCAGCCAGGATAAATAGCAGTAAATGGCAGCACAGTGCCCTAAAATAAAACCAGGTGCTTAGACAGATGCTACCTGATTAATAAACAAATGTAGTAGTTTTGCAATTCCACGCAATTCCATTAAAACTGAGGTAAACCTTACCGGTGTGGGCATATGCGGTAGTAGAGAATCATGGACAAGAACAATGTGTTCTTGTCCATGTGATTTTCCAGCCTAGGAAATCATCAGGTTTAGTGGATGCTTTACTTATTAATGTCTGACTGATCAACTCAGTTTATGACCCTGATCTGGGAATTTGCCCCCAGTGTCAGTTTAATGCACTGCCCTGGACAAATTAGACATGTACTGTGGACAGATTAGACATGTCAGCCCTGCCAGCATTTTCTGTACTGTGGTCCTTTAAACCTACACAGCTTTTAGCTTTCCTATCCTTGACCTCTGCACATTTTAATATTCAATGTTCCTGCTCCTAACACTTCTGGTTGAACTAATCCGCAAATTAACACTTCATTTTTTTTAGTTTAAATGGGAAAGCTGGAGGTTCTCCATGTCCAGGGTTGGTAACCTGTGGCCTGTCCAAAACAGACACCTTGTACTTCCGCAGAAGGAGTCGGCAGATGCGCTCATTTCCGCTGGGTGGCGACTGCGCACCGCTGTGCGGACATGGCACAGGATTCCGCCTTTGTTTATAGTGGAGCCAATGAAAGCAAGGGGCCATGCTGCTGTGCGCTATTGTTCATCAGCCGGATTAACGCGGCAAACACACACTGCTCTTCGATCTGTTTCAGCACTCTGATTATGAACATGGCTGTGTTTACCTGCTGTGCGCTGTGCCGACGCGCTGTAAGGCGGACTGGCCTCCTCTCCCTCATCGCTTATTATCAATGAGAGGCTTTCCGTCTGGACCCCAGGCTCCGACTCCCTGGACTCCTTTTCTTCCATGACTTCCATATCTGATGTGAAACCGAACCAAGTCAACGCTCCTTGTACCAAACGCGGTTACGCGCGCAGCATTTCGAAGACGCATTCGCGTGTGTTAGGGGTAAGTGTGCGTGCGGCGCGTCGCTCTGTGCGCTGCCCTGCGCTGCGTGTGCGGTTCAACTTCACTCAACTTTTACGCGTCCACGCGACTTTAGAGTCGCACTTCACTTCGCTCGAAGTACCTATTTAATCCTCATCAAATGTTCTGTCGCTTCCAAATGGCCTCC
>NC_083466.1:10289787-10474787 GCF_030014155.1 Tachysurus vachellii | reverse complement strand
TGTGTGAGTGAGTAAGAGCATGTACACTGCAGACCTGTGGTTGTCTCACTCTGGCGTATGAGGAAGGCACCTGGTTTGTTGGCAGGAGCCAGCAGGTTTCTCTCAGCTGTTATTCTGCTGATGTTTTTAAAGAACCAGCTGTAAAAAAAACAACAAGCTGAGAACACATTGTATATGTAAGAGATATAGAAAGAGAAAGATTCAGTGGAAACAGTGTGTGTCTGGCTTTGTACTCCAAACAATATAAATAATATTAATGATATAAATGCGATAAAAAATGTACTAATTATTGCAATTTGAAACAATATTTGGAACAGAGGAAATAAATTGTAAAACCTCACATAAAGAAACGGTCTTATTAGACTGAATGCTATTTACAGTGTTGCCTCTACAATATAATTCACACATAATAAAATATATCAGGAGAAAATAAAATAAGACCATAGAGGCAAAATCAATATCACAAAAATGATATTATTATTATTATTATTATTATTATTATTATTATTATTATTAGTAGTAGTAGTAGTAGTAGTAGTAGTAGTAGTAGTAGTAGTAGTATTATTACTACTACTACTACTACTACTACTACTAATAATAATAATCTATAAATATAACACTGTATTTATATAAAGCCTCTTCACAGGGCAAGGAGACTTTACAAGCTAATAGAAATAGGGGGACACACTAGTAAACAACAATAAACAAACAACATACAATAAAGTGCTAAAGAGAGACAAAAACAGATGAGAACAAAGACAACTATGACAACAGAAAGGGAGACTAAGACAAACAAAAGAACAATCATATAAAGAAATAAATACAGAAGAAATAATTAGTTTAGATTAGATTAGTTAAGGAGACCTGTTTTATAATAAGGAGAATACACTAAACCTGAACAAAATACTCCTGCAAAGGGGAACAAAAGCATGTGTCACTGTGAAATAACTACATTTATGTGAAGAGATAAACAGGGCTTGACTGATATTATGAAGTATACATGATTTGAAGATTCCTTACAGAAAGCTACGTACATTATGATCAATATTCTCTTGACAAATGAAAATGTTTCCCTTTTTTCCTGTGATCATCGTCTTTGCAGCGATAGCAGACATCTACAGTATTTATCCTGTTATACATCCACTTTCTATATATATGCAAATATATAAATTTGTTTTTCATCCTCTGTTTTTTACTTCAATATAAACAGCACCGGTACTTAATTTCTCAAAACACAGTATAGTGTTGCATTTCATTTCATTAGATTTCCAGTTTGAAATTACATAAAGCATTTAATATTGCATATACACTCTGGAGACTGGAATCACTTACTCTTTATTATCCATGCTTTCTTCTATCTTTATATAATTGGAAGGTATTAATCCGACATTGCCAGAGGAAAGAGACTTTGCTTTCCACCACTCTCCATTCCTGACACACAGACAAAACACACAGTGCAGTGACCACAGTGATAATTATAGATAAAATAAAACGATTCAGGGTGTGTGTTCTTAGAGGAGTTATATAAGGAAGCTGAATATATTTATAGATAATGTATGATTTATACTCACTCGTCCAATATTACGAGTTTCTCTCCTTTCTTGAAAGATAGCTCATTCCTCTTGTCAGCTTCGTATGGGAATAAGGCTATCACAACCTTGCTCTCTGTGGTTTCAGCTGCGGATATATGAACACCATTTTTATCCAGTATAAACACAAAGTTTAACAAAAACTCAGCTGCTATGCCTGAAATTGTAATCTCAGCCCCACTGTGACAATAAAGGATAAAGGACCATAAATTCAGTGCACCATGATTATATTCTCAGCACAGCACTGACACTGACAGGGTTGTTGTTGCTTGAATGTGATGCTGATGGAGAAGTAAAGGATTGTGCATGGAAAGGATTAACTACAATCTTTAAGTATATATAAAAGGGTTAGTATTAAGTGTACACAGTGTTTAAACAAACCAACGATGTTGCTCATGCTAGTGTCACTGTCCTGCTCTGTACATAGGGGAGTGAGACAGATTTTTTTTTAAAGTAGACATTTTTAATTGCAAATAAGTGACCCATGCCTAAACATTGGCTCTTATTACTGTAAACCAGTGCTTTTCTTTCTTTATAAGAACATTCAAAATTGTACTGCCTATGACTATGCATTGCAAATGTCGCTCTTTACTCCCATAGCTCTTCAACAATGAATGGATTCAAACAAACGGTGCCATGTTCTAACACATTTAGGTATAATTATTAGAGCATGAAATCTGAAATTCTGATCTACTGCCTCATATTTATCTTCTTGTTTTCAAAACAGTTGGCTTCGCCTCTAATAATACGTATGTATGTGTGTGGGTTTGCATCTTTTGCTGTACCATCGCCATTTTGCAGAAGCTGCCCAGGCAACAGTGACGAATTCTAGACACAGAAAAACCAGAGTGAGTAAAGGTGTACAGTGGAACTCCAATATGCAAATATAATAAAAATGCTTTTTTTTTTTCAATAGGACATTTGCATATAATTTGCATATGTTTTGAATTAGGAAGGAATAATTTTAATCCGGCTTGACATTGAGTTGCTGTAAATACAGTTGTATACCTATCAAGTGTTAATTATCAAAAAAAAAAAAAAAAAAAAAAGAAAATTATTTGGTACATTTGATACATAGCTGCTCAACAGTGACAGAATAACTAGTTTAAATCCTAACTGTAATAAATCTGTGTAGTGAGTGTAGGCAAGGGAAAAGAAATAATTGAAATAATTGTTTCAAATTGCAAACATTTCATTTGCTCCAAATACACAGATATTTGAAAATAAATTCATGTGCACTAAGACAGACAGACAGACAGACAGACAGAAAGATAGATAGACAAATAGATAGATAGATAGATAGATAGATAGATAGATAGATAGATAGATAGATAGATAGATAGAATCTAATTTGACCTGAGTTGGGTCTCTGGTGTTTTTGTTGGCTTCTGGCAGTCGGGGATTCTGGGATTCTCTCATACCACCTCCCTTTTCCCTACTACTCACACATCCCATTCTACCAGTGGAGATTGAGAGAGAGAGAGAGAGAGAGAGAGAGAGAGATAAGAGTTAAGTCCAGTTGAAACAGCTTTCATTGACCTTTAACAATGTAACACTCCTTTTTTTTTTTTTTTTTTTTTTACGTTTTTAATGTTTTATGTATTTAAATACTAAATGTGCATTCATTTACACAGCCATGTCAATAAAGTTTCGATTTGAATTTGAGAACAAGAGAGATTATAATTATTTTTCTACTACGTGTTTTTAACATTCATTCATTCATTCATCTTCTACCGCTTATCCGAACTACTTCGGGTCACGGGGAGCCTGTGCCGGCGTGATCAGGCATCAAGGCAGGATACACCCTGGACGGAGTGCCAACCCATCGCAGGGCACACACACACTCTCATTCACTCACGCACTCACACACTAGGGACAATTTTCCAGAGATGCCAATCAACCTACCATGCATGTCTTTGGACCGGGGGAGGAAACCGGAGTACCCGGAGGAAACCCCCGAGGCACGGGGAGAACATGCAAACTCCACACGCACAAGGCGGAGGCGGGAATCGAACCCCGACCCTGGAGGTGTGAGGCGAACGTGCTAACCACTAAGCCACCGTGCCCCCCTGTTTTTAAACATCTGCCTGTTTATTTACAACATCCTAACATTAAAAGGTCTTGAAAAACCATGACAAGAGTCTGCTGTCTAGTCAAGCTTTTCTTCCTCGCAGCAATCACTCACTCTCACCCACTCACTCATTTTCAGTTTTCATTTTCATTTTTTCATTTTCACTCAATCGAACCCCCAACCCTGGAGGTGTGAGGCAAACGTGCTAACCACTAAGCCACTTGCAGCAATCACTCTCTCACTCATTTTCTACCGCTTATCCGAACTACCTCGGGTCACGGGGAGCCTGTGCCTATCTCAGGCTTCATTGGGCATCAAGGCAGGATACACCCTGGACGGAGTGCCAACCCATCGCAGGGCACACACACACACTCTCATTCACTCACGCAATCACACACTACGGACAATTTCCAGAGATGCCAATCAACCTACCATGCATGTCTTTGGACCGGGGGAGGAAACTGGAGTACCCGGAGGAAACCCCCGAGGCACAGGGAGAACATGCAAACTCCACACACACAAGGCAGAGGCGGGAATCGAACCCCGACCCTGGAGGTGTGAGTGCCCCCATGCAGCAATCATTATTATATAATCAATAAAAATGGCTTACAGGTCCCTCTGAATGCAGGTGTACTGTATGTGCTCAGCTTCAGAGTGTAAATTAAATGATAACAATGGAAAATGTAACAGGGAATAAAATGACACTTTTTCATCCCATGGACAAATAAGAGGCATTTGAATCACTTACTTCCTGGTTAAAATGAGTCTGACCTCTTAGTTACATAGAAGTGTCAGAGTTTTTACAGAATGCAAATCCTCTGTTGTAGTTATTATTATGAGAAACCTCTAAATGTAGAAATAGAATTTGAAAAAAGGAAGGTTACTGATAATTCAGCCGTGTCATTTTGAGCTGAACAAAGTGAAGGTTATAACACGATAACATGAGTTCTACACTGACATAAAAAATGGCTGCATAAAGCACATTTACATGTTCTTCAGTTTGTCAGTTTGTCCTTCTGAGTCTGAGACGGATGTGAAATATAGCCAGAGTTCATAATCAAAAGCCTTTTAATACACAAGCTGCCTGTTAACATTGAACCTAATTTGTATACGAGTGGAAAATACCATTAAATACCAGAAAGACAAAATTATGTTAAGCATAGCTTCAGTTTACTCACCTAATTCTTAAAAGTTCAGTCAATGTTCAGAATTCACTCTTGCTCCAAGGTGAAAATATATCACATGTTTTTGCTGGGCAGGTTCTCTTAACTCTTGTTATTCCTGTGTACTTCTCGTAACTTCTGGCATCCAAACACCACATTGCTACCTTCATTTGCATAAAGAGTCATAAAAAGCACTGGAGATGTGCCAGAGTGTGTAGGCTGATTCAGACTAATTTACTGGTCAACAAGTAAACAGTAACAACAGAAAATATACTCATCTCACAAATATTTAATTAGTACACAAATGAGATAGGAGAGTGTCTTCATATCAAAACATTACTGCAGTTAATGAGATTAATGATGCCAAGCCATGCTGTTTAATAATAATCGATCTTGTGGGTCTCCACAACTGAATGAGTAAGTCGAATTACTTACAGTAGTAAAAATGTAGTGTACACTGGCTTATAAATGATAAAGGTTTGTGGATACGTTAATATCCATAAGCAGACTGCTGTATGCTTATATGTACATAATAAATCATCAGATAAAATGTATGTAAAGTTCAGTTCAGTATAGCCATTCTTCTTCATACCCCAAGAGATATGTATATTTGTTTATTGCAAAAAGCTCTGTTGTTATCTCATTTCAACACAAAGCACACTCGGAGTCAAATACATGGTACTGTAGATTGTACACATATGGCTCCTAATACTTCAGTTTGTGGTAAGATTAAATAATTAATAAAATAAATAAAAAAAGGAAAATAATAAAAAAAAGAAATGATGCCAATTTCAACTCAGTACACATTTGAAGCTGTGCTACAAAATATTATTAGAGGTATTATAAATGCTTATATGTGTCTTCATACTTCATTAAGGAAAAAAAAAGCAAAATAAATATTTTAATAAATAAAAAAGTCCATTTAATTTAACAAGTAAACAAACAAACCTACAGCTAGATATATAAGGTGGTGAAGATCTTAAGGTTGCCTCACAGCTCCAGGCTCCACAGTTCACACCTGGGCTGATAAATGAATGAACGAATGAATGGATGGATGGATGGATGGATGGATGGATGGATGGATGGATAAATAAATGATACGAATACGAATCATTTTTTTAGCACCTTTTTTCTCAAACAAAAGACATTTCCATGATTAATGGAAATCCAATCCAATCAATATAACAGACATAAAACGGAATTTAATAGAGTTGATAAAACAGGACAAATACACATGGTAAATTCTTACCAAGCTGCAGAGGGGATAGAAATTAGATTGAAAGTATTTGGAATTTGTTACTAGGTGCAGGGCAGTTTTTAAGAAAATCAAATTTCTTAAGTAGCGATATGAGTTTGTAGCTCTAATGTTACAGTTTCCAAAGCATAGACCAGGAATTAAAAAGGCATAATAAAGTCGGTGTGATGTTGAGCTGCAATTATTTGTTTAAACTCCCTGATCAGTGATGGGCAAGTGGGAGTAATATTGGGGAGATGAACAGAAAAGTCAGAGGCATGTTGGTAGAAAAAAAATCCATTTTATTTTCGAAGAAATGAAAGAATGATTCCAATGGCAGTAATGCAGCAGATGCAATAGGAATGCCTAAGGAATGGAGTTAATTATTGTATTTACAGTATAGCAAAATGTGCTACCTGTCTGTGTATTACACATTAGACAAAAATGAGAAGTTTTACGCTGCCATCTAGTGGTAAAAATATCTAGAACAGTCAAAAAGAAACCTTTTAATTAAACATATTTATACTAAAGTACAGCTGAGAGCAAAAAATAGGCAGCTGCCATTGACCTTACAAAGTTGAATTAAGACTTGGAATATGGAAGAACTGTTTTTGGTGGGTTTTTTCTGACTTAGCACACATATAAATAAATAGATAGATCTAAATATATGCACATACAGAATTAATTGATTAGAAATTGCAGTATTTTGGAAACATGTTAACCTTGTTTCGAACAATTTCTGAACAAAAGCTAAGTAACTGCAGTATATACACTGAATATGTACAAATGAATTAAAGGAATTTTAAGCCCATTTCAAATGATGTGTTTTAATACTGTATACTCAAAACTGGTATTAATGGTCTGTATAAATATAATTCATTCAACTTACCATAAGAGCTTTTCTTAATCCTGCCTCAAACAGGCGAGGCAGTCATGATGTAAACAAACCTGCATCTCTTTATTATTAACAAACATCACTGGGCAGGTTTCCATAAAGGAAGACATAAAAAACATGTTTTTTTTTTTCAGTTTATTATATTAATTACTTAATTAATTAATTATTAATTATTTTTTTTTTCTTCATTAAAAAAGGTATGAACACAAGCACTGAACAATTGACAGTTCAGCGTTATGATGAGAGATCAGGCACTAAATTATTCATGTTCTGTCACCTTAAGTGCTAATCAGTAACCAACAGATGTGCTTCATAAATCAAGGTGATGCACACGATCATTTTCAGCACCTCCAGAAATTGTTGCCTTTCAAAAAGCCATTATGTTAACAAGGAATGTAAGGCAGCTTAAGTCATCATGAGTTATATGTTATATATTCAAGTATTACTACTACAGCAATGTGAATTGATAAATATGTAGTTTACAGTATGGGGCAGTGTTGCCCACAAAATACAAACAGCATCTCCAGGGCATCAGGTTCTGCAGATTGTTTTATGAGTCCTGTTTGTGTATGCTGTGCTTTGACTGGCTGAGTAACCACAGTAGGGGTTGTAGAATCTGTCAATGGGTGCACCTTATTATCTGCTTTCTTTAAGACTGGTGGGCAGAAGGCAGGTAGAAAGCTGTTTCTCTCAGCCCTGGTTTTTTGTACCTGTGTTGCAGGGGCCACTTTCACTTCCCTTTTTTCTTCTGTCTCCAGGTCGGAGTCACTTGCATTTGGAAGGTTGAAATAAGTAAACGTTGATCCTGATTTCTCAAGATTAGTAGAATGCTGTGTCCCATGCAGAGAATCTTCCTGCCCACAATGTTGCTCAGGCTCAGCTGATATGCTTTTGTTGTTCTCATTTCTGTGACCTTCCTTGAGTTCTGGAGAGCATTCACAAAGTTGGTTCTCTGCAAGTAACCAGTGCCCTTTGTCAATAAGATTAGCGTCTCCAGATTGCACCTCTTCGATCAGTGTGGCGCAATCAGTTGCAACACTGAAGATATCAGATGCGTTTGTGGCACTAAAGTATGATAAGTCAGTCATTACTCGAGTGCGAGCTTCATGGTAGGAGGCCAAACTAGATACATTCGTTCTTCCTGGACCTTCTCTTTGCTTGGCTTTCAAGGCAGTTGGGGATCTCATGTTATCTGCACTTACACTACTTGAATTACTTCTTCCATAGAGCCTTTCAATGGTTCTCCTGACAAAACCCTTGGCAATAGCTAACCGGCTTGCATCATCCTCCCCACTGGATGTCTCTTGTGACCAGTTACCTCCACTGTCTGTAGATTCTGGTTGGGGATCAGACAGATCAGAATTTGGACTATGTAGTTGTCTTTGCCCATTCTGGGTTCTAGTTTGGCTCTTAGCAAGAAACATGTCCCTAATGAACTTCACTCTATGAGCCTGCACACTTCTTTCTGAGTCTTGTGCTACAGAGCTGCTTTGGGAATCATAGCTAAATGCTAATGAAGATGAGTTGGTTTCTGAGTTTGTGTCTATGAGCTTATCTGTTAAAGAAACATTATTTAAGTTATCTGGGTCTGATACTTCAGTGTGACCTACAAATCTGCGTGCTGGCTTCTCAGGTTTACTGCTTGGCCTTTGTGTGCATGTTTCCAGGTTACTGATGAGCTTTGCTACTGAACTATTTTTCTTTTTAGCCTGTACTGTCTTTCTCTCACATAATGCAGCTTCGTTGGGACTATATTCTTTTTGAACTGTGTTACCTTCTGGTACCTCCACAACCACCTGCTGCTTCATCTTCTCGGATCGATGTCCTGTCTCATGTTCCAGACAAACAGCAATCAAAGTAGTTTGTGGTTCAGATTCTGCAGTGTTCTTCACATGCTCTGTTTTACTGTAAAACTGTGTGTGGTCTTGATTCAACAATCCTTTACTTTGCCATTTTGCTTGAGGTTCTATTCGGGAATCACTGACCTGATCTTCAGAAAAGTTCATATGTTCTTCATCACAACTATATTCTTCTATGCTGGATTTCTCCTCTTCACAGGTAGTCAGACTTTCTTTACTCCTCCCTGGCTCTGATAATTTGGTGTACACTTCAAGAATTCTACCATTATCTATTTCATTTGCGTATATCAGGTTTTTCACTTCCTTCATTTCTTTATGAGAATATTTATGATCAGTCTCCCTTATGTAATTTTCCTCTACACTGTCAGATATAATTGTTCCTTGTGTCATTCCACTCTGTTCACACACTACCCCGTACTTGATCTCTTTCATATTTATTTCCTGCTTTGCAAATGCTTCTTGTTTCTCTTCATGACTTATATCTTCATCCTCAATTCTTTGTTGCTTTTCTTCCAAGATGTTTTGACAGATGTTAGAATCTAATATGTAGTCTACCTGTTGTATTCTCTTTGCTGGACAAGAATTTCTTTCCTGTTCACAAGTTGCCACTTTGATTTCTTTTTCATTGCTAAGCAATGAATGTGCCCTACAGACCCCTGAATTGATATGTGCATAAACTGCTTCGTCAATGACAAATTTAACATAGGATTTTATATCTTGAAGCACAGAGTCAGGGAATCTGAATGTATCTTTGTTTAAGCCTGATTCTGTATATCTTTTTACCTTTTCCTGTGGGAGTGACTCACACAGCTCTTCTGATCTCTCAATCTGGTTACCTTTTTCCTTTCCTTGCGTGTGGAGAGCAGCCAACTCTTCTCGAACTATGTCTGGAACACCTAGTTCTTCCATGAGACCTTGAATTGCCTCCTCCTCAGAGCTTGATGCATTGTAAGACCCACCTTGAGTGCACTCTGGTGTGACACTGGAACTCATGCACATGTTGCTCAGTTGTTGAAAACATTTCCAGCTCTGCAGCAACTGATCAGATGTTGATTTCTGCAGATCATTTAAGTTGGCTCTTAGCTGCTCTGCATCCTCAATAGCTGCCATCTCCTTAAGAGACTGAAGCATTAGCAAAGCCTCGGAGCAGCTCAGACTGTTCTCCTCTTGGAGTGTATTCAGATTATCCAGACCATCCCTCAAAGTCATGACTGAAAGGAATGCTAGGAGCACTCGTGATGAAGAACCAAAAGTAGAGGCCAAGTGTGAGGAAAAGTCTGGCAGGCTGTTGGATTTCTCCAAACAGGACCGCTGCTTGTGCTGTGCTGCTTCACGGAGTGAATTAATTGAATGGCAGAGCTCATCTAGAACATGCCTCATATCAGGCCTTGCTGATATTTTAACTGTGTATGGTTTTTCTGCTGGAAAGACTAAAATTTTGTTCTTTGGCATTGGACTTAATGATGTGTGTTTATCATTTTGCCATGAGTCTACTAATCCCTGTGCGATTATAGATGTAGATCCCTTGATCTTACCTGATGGTCCAGGTTTTGGCTTTTTATGAAATGTTCCATTCTGAGAAATGGCTGTTTTCTCTACAACTTGACTGCTGAATAGTGATGCCTTTGATAATGTGTTGTTTTTGGGTATTTGTTCTATGGAGTCTTGAGTAGAAAGAGACTTTTCTGAATAATGCTCTCTAGTAATAGATGTTGGCATTAAATAGTTGTTTGCACATCTCCGTGCGTCACCTATAGACCCATCTGAGGTTTTATCTTTTTTTACATTTTGAGGAAGTTGGATTATTTCTTGCTTCGAAGATAATTTTTCACATGTGGAAAACGTATTATCTAAAACAGCATAACTAGTCAATTGCACATTTTCTTTCGACATACTACGGCCAATAGTCTTGCAAACTGGACTTCCATTTGGTGATGAATTATCTTCCAAAGACATTCTTTCCCAATGATTATTTCTCAGAGATTGTGTCATTGGTAAATTCATGTTGACTGACATGTTACTTTCAGATGACATAATTTCTCCTTTCACTGTGCTAATTTGGGATAGGGATAAACTATCTTGGGCAGAATCTCTGGGCAATATTATTCTTTTTGGGGAGGAACTGAATGACTCTTTCACTGACAACTCTCTCACATTTCTGGCAGTACTATCTAGTGGAATAGGAGATGTTAAATTCTTTGTTGATGCCACTTTAGCAACTGGAGTCGCACAAGTTATCACTAACTCCTCTGAAGGCTTGGATGGTGGCACCTGCTCCAGGTCAGGGGGTGGTTCTGTTTCATTCTTCTGTAGCCAGAGTTCTACATACTCATTTAAAACTGAAGAAGAGTAATGTAGTGCAGGAAAGGGGTTGCTTTCTTTAAGCTCTTGTGTGTTTTGTGCCTGCGTCAAATTCTCTTCTTGCATTGATGCTTGCCGTGTTAGGGTACATTTATTGGTTGATACATTAAGTAAACGTTCCTTCTGTGAGGTAAAACTTTCTCTTTGTTTCATGTCAGCTTTGGCAGGATGCTTGTTATTTGTACTGTATTCTTTCATAGATAATTCAATTGGACTTTGTTTTTGCATCAGAAATGTCTTGGGTAGATTGGTTCTTTTACCTTTTAATAATTTCTTGACAGATCTGGTTCTGCATGGTTCACTCGTAGCTCTCATAACACCGGCTTGGCTAAAGATAGCGCCTCTTAATTTCTTTATCTCTTTCAGAATGTCAAATTTGTTATCTTTCCTCTTATTTTCATCAGTCATAATGTGGAAGATATGACTCTTTTTTACAATAACTCTTACTTTCTTTCTTTTCTTGCAAGTATCTGCAATTGACAACATCCTAGGAGCTGGCTTTTTAGAAGATTCATTTAGAGCAATATGCATTTTTGACTTTTTATTTTTTATCTCTGGAGAGTTGTTTCTTTCACTTGATGTCTGGAGCGTCAATGAGGGGAAGACATGAGTGGCAAGTCCATGATCAGACTCTTTGTCAGAAGATGGAATCGTGTCAGGGTATGCAGAAAATACAGTATCACTTGTGTGTATCCCCTGATCATAGAACTCTGTATTCGCAAGGAAACACTTCTGGCAAGTTTGCTGCTCATAGATTTGAAGCACTGTCTCCTGCCCACTGTCCTGTAGTTGTAGGACCTCTGCAGATTTATAGAGGCTAGCTTGCAATTGTGAGATCCCGGAGCTACGTGGTTTAGGTACTGGGTGTTTATTGAACTCACTACTTGTGTCTTCCACTTGCTCAATACTTGTGTCATCCATTGAGTTGTCCAATCTTTGCACAGTACCTTGGCTCTCACTTTCAACAAATATTTGATCTGGATATTGCTGCATGGGCTCTTTTGTTCTGAAGCCTTCTTCTGCCTGTAGACCTTCATTAGTAGATTCATTGTTATATTCTTCAGGACTTCTTTGGATTGCTGAGGCAACATCTGGGGTAATTTTGTCAGATAAAGCTGCATCCAGATTAGATTGTGACTCCAAGCCAGACTTCATTTGATTTATGACACTTTGCCGACTGACCGTCGTCGTCCAGTGAACAGTTTCCTCCTCTTTAATAGTCAAGCGCACCTTCATCTCTACAGTCATGCTGCCGTCTTGATTGACACGAAAAGTTTTCTCAATGTCATCATCTTTGGGCATGCAAATGTATTCATTAGGGTCACCATCCATACAGGTGACTGTATCTGTCTCTGCAACAGATTCAAGTTGATGACAAGTCTCCATTTCCACAGAACCAGTGGGGTCATATGCACTTTCTGCAAAACTGTTGTGTAACTGATTTACAAGGTAACGCTCTGAAGATGGTGAGAAAGGACGAGATTTGGTGCTGCTTGTAATAGATTTTTTTTTTCCTTTAAAGGTAAATTATGATTGATCAGATTTCCATAAACAATGCAACAGAATAAAAGAAGAACAGGACAGAATTTTACCAGAAATGACAGACATGGAAAAATAGATGTATCAAGAAGATATCAGGATATCAAATTAATTATCCAGGCCAGATCATCATGAAAGCATTAAGAGGAAAAAAAAAGGAACAGAGAAAGGGATTAGAACCAACAAAGGTGTTAGCAAGAGTATGTGATACATGTTGCAAAATATAGGTCAAGCTGGTTATTAGTGCAGATATCAATGCCTCAGCATTTACCTCAGATAATCTCAAACACAGACAGGCACCCATTTAATTTACAATATATATTTTACAGTTGGAGCCAATTTGCAGTCCTTATTTTTTGCTGTAATGCCTTGGTTGTTTTTTTTAAATCTTATCCAATATAATAGATTTTAAAAGTCTACACACCCCTATTAAAATGTCAGGTTTTTGTTATGGAAGGAAAAATGAAACCAAGATAAATCATAATAAGAATATTATATTATAATGATAATAATAATTTAATTAAAAACAAAAATTCCAAAAGAGTGAACACCCCTTACCTTATACATTGTTAAATCTAACACTGTTAATATGGCATTGAGTATTTTTGGCTAAGAGTCTTCCAAATTAGTACATCTTGAGATGTCAATCAAGATTCTTGCAAAGTTCTATCAAATTGGGTGTCCAGTTTTAACAAATTGGTGCTCAATTCTGTGTAGGTTCTGACTGGTCCATTCCACATGATTTAGATTTAAAATGTTCTTTATCTTCAGCTGTGTAACAAAGGCCTTCTGACATGATTCCCTCTATTTTAAGTAGAATCCTAGTATGAGCTGAAAAGATTATTATTTTTTTGTTTGTTTTTCAGAAATATTCAGACGTCTTATATAGATACACACAGCTGTCTCTCTTATCTTTGGTGCCACTCTCTGAAACACAGAATATTCCTTAAACAAATTCCTGTTCTACCTTCCATTAGGAAAATAAATTGTTTGTGCAAAAACAAACAATTTCTTTTCCTAATGGAAGGAAAAAAAATCTTACCTATTGTAAGTCTTCCTTCTCAACACCCCACCACATAGCATAGACATGTGGAAAAAATTAGAATATTGTCACATGCAGGGGTGACCAGATATTCCTGCAGCTCCTTTAATGTTGCTGTAGGGCTCTTAGCAGTTTCGCTGATAAGTTGCGATCTAGTCTTGATGATGGCTGATTGCTGGTTTTAGAAATTTTTTTGTAACGCTCTGCTGATCAATATCCTTTGATTCTGTACATGCTTTGTAAGCTCTATCTGGATCATGGCTTCAGCAGCAAAAGTAATTCAAGAAATGTAGAAAATCCTAATGATCTTATCAGCTGATCTTTAAGTATATGAAACTGTTTTGTGTGAGTTTGAATGTGATTGTTTAACCCTGAGCACGTGCCTCATTATATAAGGGTGAGCACACTAATGCAACCAGTGTATTGTAAGATTTCTTTTTCTTTTTCCTGGCCTGGATAATCTTGTTTTGTGAATTTTGTTGGTTGCTATATCACATTAAGGATTAACCTTGGTTTCATTTTTAACATCATAAAAACTATTTAAAAATTTTTAAATCCACAACATATTGAATATTTGCCAGATAAAGATTAAGTAAATGTGTATCAATGGACACTCATCAAAATATTCTATCTCTGTTTACTATTTGAAGTGGATAAAGAATGGTAGACTTACTAGTGATTGGATGCAGTCTTCCTACGGTTTTTGCAGGCAACCAAGTTGGAGCAAAGGGCTTTTGAACATCATAGTTTCCTTTTCTGAAAGGCTCACGACCAGCAGCTACCAAGACACCAGAACACAAGATCAGAGCTGGAAGTCCATCCACCTGTAATACAGCAAAACATATTTTCATAATAGTTAACTATTGAATTATGCACATAAGTGAAATGCATTACATTCTGCATACCAGGTGAAACCAAATTTAAAACTGACACCAACCAAAATCCTGTTTAGTCAATATTTTATCAATATTTCTTATTAGTCTTCTTTTTCTTTCGGCTTTTCCTGTAAGGGGTCGCCACAGCGAATCAACTGTTTCCACCTAACTCTATTCTCAGCATCCGCTACTCTTGCACCAATTAACTTTATGTCCTCATTTAACACATTCATACTGTATATCTCCTCTTTGTTCTTCCTCTTGACCTCTTACCTGGCAGCTCCATCTCCAACATCCTTCTACCAATATAACCATCTCCCTCCTCTGTACATGTTCAAACCATCTCAATCTAGCCTCTCTGACCTTGTCCCCAAAACAGCCAACCTGAACTGTCCCTCTGATGTGCTCATTCCTAATCCTGTCCATCAACGTCACTCCTAAAGAGAACCTCAGCATCCTCATCACTGCTACACTGCATCACTATTTCTTTTCCCCACTGCTACAGTCTCTAACCAATACAGCATAGCTGGTCTACATAGCTGGTCTAGCAGCACTACTGTCTTGTACACTGTCTTTCCTTTGATTCTTGCTGACACTCTTCTTTCACACAACACTCCTGACACTTATCCACCCACCTGCCTGCACTCGCCTCTTTACCTCTTTTCCACACTCCCAGTCACAATACTTAAACTAATACACCGTCATGACCTCATTGTTAACCCTGTAACCTCACTGTTCTACTTCCTTCCCTCTCGTTCATACACATGTATTCTGTCTTATTTAATATTTCCACAGTTCCACCAATAATTATCAAGATATATAAAATGAATTGAAAATTGAATATGTGGTGCTTACATGTTATGTGATTAAAATGTAATTGTTCTCTAACCACCATTGTTATATTTTACATTGCTAGATTCTGACACATTCGGACACATATCCACTGACATATTTTGAGCCAATTGTTAATGTGAAGTTTTGTTGCAATAAGGAATAAAATCTGCAGTAGTGTTTAGTGGTTAGTTATCTAGACTACAGAGTATTCAAGACATTCCCACTCAAAGACTTTGTTCCAGGATGCAGGCCAGCATAATAGGATGAAACAGTAAAGAAGCTTAATGCTGCAAGGTGATGAACACTCTTTAACCATGTTATTTACGCTCATAGCAACCATAGACAAGCACATAATGTGTGAAAAACATCTTCATACACCACTATGGTTACATAGACAAATCTTCTTGGAAAACCTATAACATATTTGCATATAACATATAAGCGTATTTGACAACCCAAAGTCCTATAAAAATGGATTTCCCCATTGTTGACTTTTTTCACAATGGCCTTGGTTTTCTTGGGGAGGAACTTGTCTTCTGGATGTATTATGTAATATAATAAATTAAATGTATAAAAGCTGTAATTTATTGTGTTGGAGAATTTGGCATAAGTAAACTTTAATAAATTCCAGTATTACAGTAATTAAAAAAAATGTTTTCTAGTACCAAATGCTTGGATATTGCACATAATGATATAACAGAAATAAAGAAAAAAGAATACAACTACATAAATATATTTTCAAATATTATTGGAATATCTTTTAAGAAATAAAAAATGGGGAGACCACAAGAGCACAAATGCATTAAAAACCTAAAAGAAACAAGACAAATACAAAACAAACGTGTGTATGACTATGCAACCAACAGAAAGCGTAAAGCATAACACTATGCTACTATGGTGGATGTTACATTGCTAAGCTTAATCTTCTCCATCTAAGCCACAATTTGCCAATGTACAACATTGAGAATGTACAACTTTTGGCTCATAGCAGATCTTTTTCACCTTCTAAAATTCCATATAAGGACGATGAAGTCAACATTCAACATTTTTACATACATGTAGATATTTCTATGTTTACACTTTGAAACTCTTAAATAGATTCGAGTACCCCATCTAAATCATTATTACTTTCTAAAAAAGTGCTTAGAAGAATATGTTTAACATCACTTTATTACTATTTGTTCTTGTGAAGAAAAGGCAAGTCAAGTATTTTATATTTGCCAGTGGATTTAATCAGGTGTGTCTCTAGCACTAGTTAGATCAAATTAGCTAGATATCAAGCTAATATCAAGCTAGAATTTTGTTACTTACAATAATGTTATAGATATTACTGTACATTTTAGGCTAAGCAACTTAGGAAGAGAGGAGAAAAATACAAAACAAAGTAAAATCAGAAAGAAACACTATTAGTCAACCACTCACTCACTCACTCTCACTCATTTTCTATCGCTTATCCGAACTACCTCGGGTCACGGGGAGCCTGTGCCTCTCAGGCGTCATCGGGCATCAAGGCAGGATACACCCTGGACGGAGTGCCAACCCATCGCACACACTCATTCACTCACACAATCACACACTACGGACAATTTTCCAGAGATGCCAATCAACCTACCATGCATGTCTTTGGACCGGGGGAGGAAACCGGAGTACCCGGAGGAAACCCCCAAGGCACAGGGAGAACATGCAAACTCCACACACACAAGGCGGAGGCGGGAATCAAACCCCGACCCTGGAGGTGTGAGGCGAACGTGCTAACCACTAAGCCACCGTGCCCCCCATTAGTCAACCAACTATTTACTATTTTTTTTTAAATAAACATAATACATAATTACTGTGATGCACCAAGAAGTTTAAGACTTTTTCTTAAATTAGATCAGCCTTGTTAAAAAAATGCAATACAGATTTATGTGCAGAATTTTTGTTAAATGATCAACAAATACATTAAAATGACTAGATAAAGAATTCCATTATCAGTTATTGATATTTGCTGTTTAAAAAACCTGATTGTTAACTAAATCGAATTTGTTTATTGATTTGAAACCCCAATATGTATGTGTGTCTATACAAACACAAACATATTTACAGACATTTCTAGAATTCTGTTTTCAGTTTGTCATTATGAGGTCCTGAGTGTAGATTAATGAGGTAAAAAAATGAATCTGTACAATAGTAATATCAGACTGCAACACAACAAAATCGAAAAAAAGTGAAGTGGGTCTGAATATTTTCCAAATCAAATTAGAAAATGAAAAGAATAACATAATCATAATCTATTCAGGTTTTGTCTTATAATTTTTATAATGAATTACAGAAACATTAACGTGGAGCTTCACAGCACAGTTGGCAATTTTGGCAAACAGCATCAGCAACTCCTGGCAACTACAGATCACGTGCTAAACTGAAATGCAGGTGACAAAATAAGGTGAAAAGAAAAAAAAATTCAAATGAAATAAAAAAAAAAGCCTAAAAACGTTCTCACCCTTTTTCCATCTGGTGTGTGCAACCTGCGCACAGGGAAGCACATGACCTCAGAGATGTGATCAAGCAGTGCCTCGAAAGAGTGTGTGGTCCTCTTTTGCAGCAGAAGCGTATGCTTGACTTCTGGATCTCCGTTGCGGAAAACCACCAGCCGCTTTGGGGTGTGCAGTAGGGCAGCATGCTCGTTCCGTCTTAAATTGCGCATGAGAGGACTCTGCCTTTCTCTTGGGCGCTTGCTGGTGACAGGCCTGGCATGGTACCATGGTGGTGGTTTGCGTCGTGCTTGCTCCAAGTCGATGGGCTTGACAGTGCGTTTGTCTGAGCAGATATACGATTGGCCGTGCTGAAGCTGATCAAGGCCTTGAATTGCTGTATGGCCACGTGGTGTTGTAATAGTGCGTACTCCAAATGGCAGTGGAACTCGCTTGGATAAACTGTCTAACAGGGCCTCAAAGGTTTTAAAAGTGCGATTGTTGATGACCACTGGCAAACCACTAAATTGGGCATCCCCGCTTTTATAGAAACACACACGCCTGGAGGCAAAAGGTTTGCTCGTGTATGGTTGCCACAAAGGTACCAAGGTGTGGCTATTTGCAGGGGACTGTTCTTGTAGTGCAGCTTTCTGAAATGCTGAAGCGTCATTCATAATCTCACTGTAAATGTCACCTATATGGAGAGAGAGAGAGAGAGAGAGAGAGAGAGAGAGAGAGAGAGAGAGAGGGAGATGCAAAAAACAGATTAAATATGACAGTATGACAGTATAGAAATGTTTTTTTCGATAATATTAATGATACAACTTAGCATACATGACCCAGCTGGAAAGTCCAGCATTATTCAAGTCCAAAATCACTAATATCATTCAGTCAAACCAACAATCAATAAACTCTCCACAGTAGAAAAGTAACCCCACACCAACCCCCACCCCTTTCTAAAACTGTTAAAAACATTGGAGACTATACAATGACTGCCAGAGGTCTAGGCAGTACTGTATATAGCCATGTACTGGAATTGAACAACACTAGGAATGGTGTGTCCATAGTGAATCGTCAACAACAATCGTCAAGTCTTTGGCAGGTTCCTGAATAAACAGAAAACTAAAATAAGACAGAATCAGCAATTTTGTTTGTTTTTTGTTTATTTATTATTATCAAGCACTTGCTCATGTTACAGTTATATAATTCTTAATTTGTTTAAAGTAGTCAGTTCTGTCAATTATCAAAGTAATGAAAGTAAATCAAACAAATAATATTAACAATAATTTTGTATAGAAAGGTTTTCATTTTTAGGTAACACCAGGATCTGATTCCAAGGATCTGTACTAGGCTGATACCAGCAAAAAATGGTAGACCAGAGAAAAAAAGAAGAAAAAAATGACTCGATCCCATCCTTTAGCAAATGAAAAGGGTATTTTTTTTGGAACTGAAAATGTGTAATATGCAGCTTTCTAATAGCTTCTAGAACCTTCCTCTTCTTCTTGAAGGCTCTAGTATCAGTATCAGAAAGGAAACAGTGCCATCTCTAATTTCTACGACTGCATTCAGAATGCGTCAGTGTACTGAGTATCTCTTTATCTGATTAACTGTAATCAGCATCCAGCAGGCAAACTGATCAACATGCACTCAATTTAATCTGATTTACCATATGAACAATTTATTGCTGTCTTATGCATTAAAATGTCTATCAATAATTCAATAATTATAGTAAAACCTTCAATATTTAAGTATAAACCTAATCACACCTATGGCTATTCGTATTATACAAATCCATCCGACTAAAGAAATGATATGAGTAATGAGAAACAAATCTACCAACCACTTAAAAAATAGTCTTCACAACCACAAAGCGATATTTATCAGAACCACAATGCATTTAAATCAATAGGTAACTAAACAAAGTAAAACAACGTAATCAAGCTTAATAGAAATTGTTTTTTGTGTAAAAATGCTAAAATAACAGATTACTTCATTTCTGTTTCCTTATATTATTTGTTAGTTATAATTTTAATGTTTTTATTAATATTTACATTATTTTAATATTTTATTTACATAAACATTTTAAATATTTCTATTAAGAGACTACATTTACTTAATAAAGATAATCTATCATTTAACAAGAACCATTCCTATTCTATATTTTAATAGCCAATTTCTTTTTTTTTTTTTACGTTTGACTACTAAACAAACAATAATATTAGAGCACAAGGTACACACAGCAACAGGAAGGTTACTGTTATATAAACTCTGTAAACAAGTATTCAGAAATGCCAGCATGCAATACATTTACAATAAAGCAACAATTTTCAGTTTAAAACACACTAAAAAGGGATTTTCACACTTACCAAGTTTCCCATATTGAGCTGGAAGGTGTTTAACTGCTCTCGCGTGTTGGTCGGTGAAGCACAGTTGGTCTGTGGAGACTAAGAGTTATTTTGAGCAATGGCTTCACCAATAATTTGCTTAATCTATGCTCACTGCTAATCCCAGTTACATGGAGGAGAAAACACATCACAGAAGGGTGTAGGTATATGTGTGTTTATAGGCGTTTACATGTCAAATAGTGCCTCTGTACCAAAGTAAGAACAGAGTTCCAAAGATATAGGTGATTAAACTGGTGATTATAGATCCTATATAATTTAAGCATTTACACAGCCAGTGCCCAATGTCAGGTCATGACGTTCCTCACTTTCATTCAATTTCACTACATACATTCCCATCACCTTCACTGTGGTTTCTAAATAAGACAAATTAGTTACTGAATAACATGATCTAATATAAATAACCGAACAATACACAGGGCCATTAAGTACAATTATGTGGCCCATATATAAATGAGTCAGGCTACATTTAAAAAAATATATATTTTTTTATTTCTGTGCAATAGACAGAATTACATAAGCACAATACCTGATAAATAACACTACAATATTTGCTCCTGTCATTACAACTCTATGTTTTAACTCCAGATGGCCACTGGTTCTGTGCTTAATCTCATTTCTATGCTTTAAAAGGATAAGACTCACACTGTGTGTGTGTGTGTGTGTGTGTGTGTGTGTGTGTGTACAGTATGTGTGTGTGTGTGCATGTATGTGTGTGTGAGTTTTTGTGTTTCTGTCTGTCTGTCTGTCTGTCTGAGAGAGAGAGAGAGAGAGAGAGAGAGAGAGAGAGAGAGAGAGATGGCAAAACAGCTTGATAAGAATACTGATCAAAATATTTGATATTGTACAAGATATGCACTTAATGCACTTAAAATACATTCTTCCAATACTGATGATACAAATGTACCTTTGTCTGTATTGGCAATAAAGCACTCTAAATTTATTTAAGTATTAAGGTGTCTTTCGGACAGAAAAAACGAAAATTGAGTAAAGCTCAATTTTGACTCGCTTATTTTGGAACATTGGACTCAATACACACACTACACAATACATACAGCACACATAGATGTGGATGCAGACATGCACAGAATATAAAGTATGAAGCAGGAATAAGTTCAGGAAAAACATTTTATCACTAGCAATATACCCTTTGTCTACTGTGTGTGTGTATACACATGGAAGAATGTAAAATGTGAAGGAACTGAAGAAGTGTGGAAAGCCGGTGCGGTCTCCTGTTGAGTGTGTCCTATTCCCAAAACAAAACTAAGAAGAGGAATGTCAAACATTCACCAAAAGAAAGCGCTTTCCTGCTACTGATAAGAGTGTCTGTGGCAGAATCGTGTCTCATGAAATAAATATCAGAATTATGCTTACTCATTACTTAATCAGCACAAAATATTGCTGTACTATACTATTGTAACATGCACATACTGTACACATACACATGTACATACATACATACACACACACACACACACACACACACACACACACACACACACACACACACACACACAAAGGCAAACTGAGGTCTCTTCCCTTTTAGATCTAAGCACTGCAGTATTTAGATGTGTGGATGGAATGTGTGTATCTATATTTAACACTTCGCTGCAGTCTCGGCGCCGGCTCCAGAGCCCTGAGCCCTCTTTCAGTGGGAAAGTATTTGTGACACATTTAGGATGAAATAAGGGATATGTTTGATATATGAAACTTGTGTGTGCGTGTGTGTTTGTGAGAGAGAGAGAGAGAGAGAGAGAGAGAGAGAGAGAGAGAGAGAGAGAGAGAGAGAGAGAGAGAGAGAGAGAGAGAGAGAGAGAGAGAGAGAGAGAGAGAATGACATTATCCCACCCTACCTGCCATTGCCAACTTCTTTCCCTCTTCCACTTTCACCTACACTCCTCATGACCCGTCAAATGGATGACCACCTTTAAAAAGCACTGTTGGAAAGAAAAACTCAGTTTGACACATTGAGATAATTTAATTTATTTTTAAATTCTTTTTTGAGAAGGAAAGCAGAGGATTGTGCTGTTCCTGCTCCTCGCTGCTCCAGGTCCTGACCGATCTTCCACTGGAATTCCCTGAGCTGTCTTACTACCACCCGCTATGCCATCCTGACAATCTTCCCAGGTTACCCACAGGTCTTACTGCACTTAACTGTCATTAACACGCATACATAAACATGATACACTTGAGATGAAACACATCATCCTATTAACATTTTTGATGATACATAGCTGTAAGATATTTCTTAAGTGACTATTACCACATTATATATCATGCGAGCTATATAAAACTTCTGATACACCCATTTTTATGTCATAAGGAAATAGCTATCAGAGTAGATTACAGCAGAACAATAGCTTCACCTTTAGCTTGCTCTCCATAAATTTAAGCTACACACACACACGCATACACACACACACACACACACACACACACACTTCACTAATCCACTCAATAGACTGTTCTTTCCTCTTGGATGTTGTGTAAAATTTAAAATACGATTTTTCATAAGAAATTTCCTAGATTCCTTACTAGACCAAATTTATCAATAACTGGGTGTTATTCAAATTGCTTTAGAGTTGTGTTCTATTCTTAATAAACGACTTGTCAATCACGAAGCATTGTGTGTTAAGTGAGAACGTTTCTTTTCCTCAAGCTTCACCAGGTCTGACTGGTAGCTCCTTGGCTAATAAATATAAAACATACATAAACACTTTCAGTGTTTCAAGTTCATGATAAATAAATTACACATCAGAATGAACACTATTTGAATTATTACTAACATCAATCCTTATTCCAGCTCAGCCTGTGTTTTAGCAGCTGGCTCACAATCTCAGTCATACAGGCCATCATAAGGTCATGTTATCTAGGAAATATGAACGTTCTGAAATGAATATTTTCAGTACACAATACGTTAAACGAGGCTGAATACATGAAGCGTTTTCAGCCATTTTCTCTCAGTTAATGGACGTCTTGCTTGACTAATGCAGCGCGCGCGCCCTCTGGAGGTCAAAATCCCCAGAGCTCACACGTGATTCGTGGAAAATGACACGTTTTTATGTACTTATTTATTTCTTAATGTATCTATTTTGTTTAATCTATGTCTGTAAATCATTAGGTACCGAAACTTTTTTTTAAACTATATATTGAACAGACATCATCACTGAAGATTTCTTCTTATTTTTATTTGAAGACTTCTATATTTTATTCAGTACACATTTTAATCAGTGTATTTTATTCACTAGACATTTAATTCAGAATATTTTATTCACTACACGTGTGTATTCTACACATTAACTGCACAAAACATCCAAATCACAGCATAACTGGTTTCTCAGGCTTTAGCTAAATTTATAACTATTAAAATGCTAGCACGATAATAGTATCAGTATGGAAACATTCTTCATGAAGCATTAATATATAATCGGTTATTATATTATTAGTTGTTATTTAACAGTTACTGAAGCCTGTGTCTATCGTGGTGGACAGTTTCCTTTTCTGGACTTTATTGAATGAATGGACTGAAGTACATTATTGATTCTCAGCAATCTAAGACACCATAGTTCTCACCCTTTGGTTTGTTAGTTCAATTTATTACCATTTTATTGTCGATTTTATTTTTGTAGATTCTTCATGTATTTTCTGTATTATTTATCCTACACAAGGTAACATTGAGCATAAAGACTATCCCAGCAGACTCAGGGCACAAGGCAAGGGACACCCTGTACGGGATGGCAACCCACTGCAGAGCACAGCCATGCACACACTCACACACCCATTTACACACTATGGAAAGTTTAGAGATGACACTCGGCCTACAGTGTATGTCTTGACTGTGTGAGTATACCAGAGAACACCAAAGAAACCCCAAAGGACGATAAGACCATAGAAACTCCACACACGAGTCGGATGAGTCGAGTCTTTGTGTGTGTCTGTGCATGCATGTTTGTGCATGTCTGTATGTATGTATGTATGTATATATGTGTAAAATATAATTAGGTTTTTATGGTTATTAAAAGTAGTAATGATTTTGAGTAATAAAAAAAATGTAATAAAAGGCAAGTGAAAGTTCAGGAATATATATTTCTGTAGTTTGTAGTTAGTATGGCCCTAAATGCATAAACTGAAATTAAAATGCAGTTTATATATAATATTGACAAAGCGCACAACAATTTTAGCTAAACTAGCTAATGTTATACTTTTCAGAGTAGAGAAAATAGTTTGAGGCTTTATGAAATTATTTTCTGATTATTTACATGCTTAAATGTGCTTCACTTATAGAAAGTCAGAAAAAAAACACTGGGTTTGTTAGTTCCTGTTCTGCTCAGGTGTGAATGTGGAACTTCAGTAATAAACAGGAACGTTGTTGTGACCCCAGTCTGGGACATACATGGGAAAGTCACACACACACACACGCACACACACACACACACACACACACACACGCACACACTTTGTCTGACCCTGACAAAGGTGTCTGTCCTGTGTTATGTTTTGACCTTTCTTCTTTATTTAGTTTTATTTTTGATGTATTTTTATTTAGGAGGAAATCCTTCTCTTTTTCCCAGACTAGTGGAAGTTCTGTCAGTTTTAGGGAACTTTGTTTCCTGCACAGCTGAGGATGTTCCCAGCTCATCTTTCATGTGTTAAGTAGCCAAGACAATATCTGAGTCGAGGAAATGCAGACGGTTGCTCTTGAAAAGCTTCCACAAATTTTAATATCTTCAATATTAAACACAATAAAGCACATTCATTTTTTTGTTCAGAAATCCATCGACAACAGCTTCCAAAACAGGACCAATTTTTAAGATTCTAAAATTATTATAATAAAAATATTTTATATGAATTACAGATTAAAACAATTACAGTACTGATTTGTACATTTAATGGTCATGATCAATTAAAAAATAAATGATCAAGAAAAATATAAGGAGCATAGTAGCAAATAATGTACATTTCCTGGATATGTCCTGAATGGCTGTATACAGTTTAGAGCAGTAAAACATATCAAAGTTAATAAATAAGATAAGAACTTAAAGCTGTATACATGGCATCAGGGAACCCCAAAAATTGTTGTTACTCACCATGAAGGATCCTGTTCAGGCAAAGAGCATACATCCATTTACATTGTTTAGGTGGACTGATAAACTGAAATAATAATTATAATAATTATATATAATAATAATAATAATTATTGCCATTTGAATATGTTCGCTTGTTCTCCCTTTGGCCGCTTGCTTTGAAGCTCATGTAACAAAACAACAGCATTACATTTATGCATTGCAACAGATTTTGTCTAAAAGCCAAGATGGCAAAGGTTTATTTCTAATTTTAAGGCAATTCATATACAGGTATCTACTACACATTCAAAAATAAACTTTTGTTTTTCTATCTATATATTTCTAAGGGTCATTGAAAATAGCTTATTGTGTCAGAGCTGGGAGCGTTGATCAAGTATGAGCTTATATTTAGAAGTGCGCAACTGAACCGACTGGGTTTGGTTTGGGAAAGCCATGCCTATGAATGTGATAAGGCCAGAAAGGAGACTCATATTCCAAGGATTATGAAAGCGAGTCACTCAGCCCCACACACATGACACACACACATACATTGAAGTACACATGCACTCACACACACATTCCGTTTCAGGCCGGAGACACCCCGTCTATTGCAGCTGCCTCCTCTGATGGACATTGTGCCCTTCTGTGCTTAGAGAGCTCATGCTTACAAGACTGTACACACTCACAACTCCCTTATTTACATATTGTTGTACATGTGAGGAGCACTTGTCAATACAGACGTTTATAACGTACAATGTGTCTGTATGCACATACACAACACTATTTTTTCTTTTAATAATGCTATCAGAAAGATATGTGCAAGACCTTATTGTCTTTCTGTGCCTGCGGTCAATTTGCATTAGTTGCCTGTTAATTTGGGTATTAGTTAGATGCTATAGTCAACTAACCCCAACCTCCACCACATACAGTACAGCTCACTCTCTATTACACACACAAACACGCCAGTACAGGTGTTTCAGGGTGGAGACAGGGCCTATTGTTTAGCCATAGATTCAAAAAACAAAACACACACGCACTTACCAAGTAGACCACACTTTTGTGTGTGTGGGAATCTGGAGGTCTTCGTGCAAAAACCTGTAGCTGCTGCATGTTTCCGTCAGTAGGCTAAAAAGGGATGCAGGGTCAGTGTCGGTGACCTCCTCCGAAAAAGCCTCTTCCTTTTTCAAACAGAAATGAACGTGGTCATACTGCACACTCTGAACAACATGCTGATAGACGCAGACTAATTGTTTCTATTATGGGACAAGGCGCAATACGTGGTTCCTCCATTGGACTGACTTTTATTCTCAGGCTCTCACAAGCCTTTGTTTGTGTGTAGGAAGGTGTGAGTGTGTGCGTGTGAGTGTGTGTGTGTGTGTGTGTGTGTGTGTAAAGTTGGAATGGGGTTGGAGCCCAGGTCCTTATTGATGTTAATGATGGAGTTTGTTTAGTAAATGTGAAGAGATTGTGATCATATTTAAGTTATCAAGCCAGCAGAGCTGCAATAAACAGGAAGAAGTGTGTTAAGTGCTAATCGCAGTTACTAAATCATGCACACACACACATACTGTACACACACACAAACAACCACCTGCACACACAAACACAGAAATGGGAGAAAAAACAGGTCAGAATTACACAATTGAAATATTAGGAGGGGTAGAAAACAAAAAAAATGACAAAAAATGCTTTCACTGAAATTTTTATTTTCCAAAAGTGCAAAAAAAATATCAACTTACATTTTAAAACATTAATGACAATTTATTTTATAAAAATGACTTATATACAGTGCTTTTCAGCATTACTATCTTCTTTAAAACATTTTAACATGTTTTAAGCATGTTTCAGTGAATTTCTACAATCCATACAATTCTAAACATTTCTAAGTTCATAAGTCCCTTCATTATGTTCTACAAATATATATATATATATATGTGTGAGTGTCTCTGCAAGATGTTGCACCAGTGTGTTCAGACAGTGTGAAGTCATACAGCAGTCATTATTGGTGGCTCAGGAGTGTTTGCTGTCATTTAGGAGCTTCAGGTGTTGTTATAGTTAGAGTAGTAAACAGCAGTGCTAGCATCAGACAGTACAGTAGAGATGAGGTCAGACCCCTGCATGGGTGCATGAGGCAGCCCATATGACAGGTACTGCTCAAATTCCCCACAAGCCATTTCATTTAGCATCTCAGGACCATGCCGGCACGTCTCTGCATGTGTATGGGTGTGTTGATCAGAAGTAGCGTGAGAATGCGTGGGTCCTTCTTGTGGAGGTGACTGCTGCTCAAGCGTGCGTTTTACCTGAGATCCAGAGTTGTAAAAAACACCCAGAGTAGATGGGCAACCCAGGTACGCAGGGGGTGGGGCCTGATTGGAGCCAGGCGACAGACTTCGGTTAAAAAGGGATATTGAATGCGCATGGTGAGAATTGATATTGTGGCTGATATTGTGGTGTGTGCTGCCATTTGCATGACCGAGTTCCTGAGGGTGTGAACTGCTCATCAGATTAACTTGTGTGTTACTGTGAGTGTGTACTAAATGTAAGTTGGAGGTGGAGTGCGTGTGGACCTGTGAGTGTGTCGTGGCATGCGGGTGTATATCATTTCGTACTCTGCCTTGAGCTTGTGTACTAATGAGAGGGTGCTGGTGCCCTAGCGGTGCGTACTCTTGTTGGTGATTGTAGCTATATGCCATGTGAGAGCTGTCATCCTGAGAATGGCCAGAAAAGAAAACACTCTCTGTTCCCATCGCATCCATTGGGGAGGAGTCAGGAGTTGGAATACTGTAGTGTTCAAACAAGCCCTGGGCATCGCAGTACTGAGAGAAACCAGCCTGAGGCAAACCCCCAGTGGTAAGGGAGTAGCCCACCTCAATGTTCTCCATACTGAGAGCACCCTGCGCCTCACTTGCCCCAGGCATCAGGAATCCAGATTCCAGGCGCTTGATTCTCTTCACCTGTTTGCGGCGACGAGGCCGGTACTTATAGTTTGGATGATCCTGCATGTGTTGCACACGCAGTCGTTCTGCCTCCTCCACAAATGGTCGCTTATCCAACATGGACAGAGCTTTCCATGACTTACCTAACAAAATACGGAGATACAGTTAATTTAGCTCCAATAAAAATTCAAAAACATCAACTGTGTAAACTGTTTGTCTTAAACAGTCAGATCATGTACAATACGCATCAAGTTACAACTGGATAAGACTTCATACCTGGTATATCTTGGCTAGTAAAACAAAGGTAATCATTTCTAGCTAAGTTTCTGTGATGTTTTATACTGACCTCAAAATTCTAACGTACAAAAGGAAATTATTGCAGCTCTATTTTCCCAAATATGCTATAGATATTAAAAAAAATTGAAGATTATAGCCATACACGTATTTCACTCCTGCATTAAGGAGAAATTTTGCATTTTTCTTTTTAGAGATTTTGATTTTGAAACTGTTTTTACTTTGCACCAGATGTTGTTAAGGTGAAAGAAATACTAACAACCCCTAAAAAAAGCATAAAACAGAGCACACAGTGGACACTACTGCAAGTATTCTTCAAGTATTATTTATAAATGCAATATAGTTAACGCAGCTTCGAATAATATTTCGAATAAGCTACAACAATTATAATGTACAACAATCTTATGATTCTATTTAGCTCACTTTTTCATCAGATCTTAAAATGTCCCATTACAGAGACCTCACATGAGCAGGTTAAGTGCCTCAAGGGCAAAATGGCTGGAGCAGGCTGTTATCAGTTACAATCAAACCAATGACCTTTCGATGGCAAAGTTCCATCTCCTAGCTGTAATATTTGAGAAAAATATCCATTCGAACCTTGATCAAATCCCTTAAGAAATCCATTTATGAAGTTACTTGACACATAACCATGCAAGAAACAATTTCAACTAGCTTTTATTACCGTCTCTTAAGTTTTGAATAAAAAATGTTTGCATTAAAAATTATATTAAATTAAAATGAGTTTAGAGACAAGGTTAAACATCAATGGGTGGTACTAAAGATTTCAATCAATTGAAAGGAATGTTTATAGAGAAAAAAATCTAGGTATGTTCAATGCAATTTTGTTTAGTTCTGATCAAAACAATTTTTTTTTTAGAATTAAATTTGGAAATAAATTCTAACAAAACAAAAGATTAAAAATTCAGCAATTCATACTTTCTTTTACATGAAAAACTCCTGATTACTTTATCAGTATCATGAAGCACCACTGTTTAATACCTGCTTAAGATTAGACTGATGGTTTAAAGGCAAATGCTGCTGTTTATCTAAAATCTCTACACTGTATAGTGAGAAAGTTGCAATTCTAAAGATTTCTAAAACCTGATTTTCTAAATTGTTTTGCTAAATAAATTGTTAACGAATAATAAAAAAAACACTTGGTTAAAATACAGTTTGTTTCATTTTAAAATAATCTTCTCCTCTCAAAAAAAAACTACATTTTTTTTTAAATCTAATGAAATGAATCTGTGATGGAAGGATTTTTGGGTTCTAAATGAATTGAGGTTATATAACATGTCATGAGCGCGCGCAGGTCTATTGGGACAGGTTGGTGATGTATAAGTTATAACATATTATGTAATAGGTGTCGATGTGAATGTTAAATAGTTTGAAATCGTTTTCAGAGTTCGAGGTCATGCTACAAAACATGCACGGAGTAAATAATGATGTTGCGCATGAAGCTGCCGCCGCTTACCGAGCATTTTGCTGAGCTCGGCGTTGTGCAGGTCTGGGTTTTGCTGTGCCAGTCTCTTACGCTCGTCTTTAGCCCACACCATGAAGGCGTTCATCGGCCGGCGGATGCGCGCTTCGCCTTTTCCGCGCGCCGCCGCGCACGCTTCGCTCTTGGCTTTGGCATGCGCTCTCGGGCTGAGCGGCTCCGGCCACGCGCACTGAGCCGCGCCGGCCATCATGGCTGAGCTGGTCCCGCGGGCCTGGCTCGGATCGTCGCTGGCGTAGCCCGCATCGGGACTGCTCATCTCGCGATAACCCTCTCCCTCCGATTACCGCGGGGCCGAGAATCACTTTTCTTTTCTTTTTTTTCCCCTAAACTTTCGTGGAGCTGGATAAACTTAACACGAGCGCGTGGGTGAAGAGAAAAGTCGGATCTGGTGCAGGTGTTTGCGCTGGAGCAAAAGAAGATGCGGGTGACCCGCTCCGGGACACTGAAACAGTCGGAGTAACGCGGAGGGAAGCCGCGAGCTTTAAAAGCGCGGCACCGACCAATAGCGCGTGCGGTGGGAGGACCCCTCTGGGACCTTGTGAACACCAGCCCTGGGACAATCCCCCAGCATGAAGCTGTACATTTGTGTCGTTATGTCATTTTGGGGCTCTACTGTGCTTCTTATCATAAGCCTTATTAATTAAATGTAAGAATAATGAAGTGTAGGCTGGGTGTAAACTCCCCATCAGTACTGACAGTCAAACCTGATATGAGCAGCTGTACAGCTTCATTTTACTATACAATGATAACACAAGACAAAGAAAAGGTCTGCATTTTACTTTTCAGCAGAGAAATCAGTCTCTCTCTCTGTCTCTCTCTCTCTCTCTCTCTCTCTCTCTCTCTCTCTCTCTCTCTCTCTCTCTCTCTGTCTGTCTGTCTGTCTCTCTGTCTATCTCTCTCTCTGTCTGTCTGTGTCTCTGTCTCTCTCTCTCCGTCTATCTGTCTCTCTGTCTCTCTCGCTCTCTGTCTGTCTCTGTCTCTCTCTCTCTCTCTGTCTCTCTCTCTCTCTCTCTCTCTGTCTGTCTGTCTCTCTCTCTCTCTCTCTCTCTCTCTCTCTCTCTCTCTCTCTCTCTCTCTCTCTCTCTCTGTCTGTGTGTGTGTGTGTCTACATTTGCAAACAGTGGCGAGAGAGAGAGAAAGCAGTGATAGAGACTTGGAAGACAGATTAAACACCTTCCCAGAGCATCTTGTTAATGTACACAGTAACCTGTTTGCCTTCACACACTGACTTCACTTCAATACATGTGCCAAGTCACTTAATTAGTATGATGTTACTATATTTCAATCAAAAAGTTGAAAGTTGCTTGTGTGTGTGTGTGTGTGTGTTGGTGTGGGTGTGTGTGAGAGGGGGGGAATCAGATAAATCAGATAAGGTAATACTGACAGTAATAGGTTTAGTCTTGACAGAGAATGTAGTGTGTGTGTGTGTGTGTCCCAGGTTATGTCTGTTAGGTCTGTTCCGGGTGGAAGTGGAGATGGTGGGATTGCACAGCAGGTGTGTTTAACGAGAGGTTCTGCAATTACTTTTCGCAATTTGTCGTAAAAGAGGATGTGTGTTTTAAATGATTCCCACAATATTATGAAATAATTCTTATTATTGGTAATATTCCAGAGTCTAACGAAGGGAGTGACTGCCTGGTAACAATATAAGAAACTGTTAATATTATTCTACATCCAAACATACAGCAGTAAATCTACAACATCTTACCTAGACACTTTCTAACCAATATAAAAAATGTATTTGGACAGAATAAAAAATATCTTTTCTCTGAAAAGAAAAATAATTTATTTATTAATAATTTATTACATCACATCTTATTTAAAATATGAATTATATAAATTATTTGAAATGCTTAAACACAGTATATAGTAGAATCAGTTGTGTCTATGTCTCCATGTACTGCTGTGTTGGAAGAAGAGAGGTTTAGGGATGACATGAACATAAAGAATATTATTTGATATTAGTTTGAAGAAATACCAATACTATGCTGAATTATTACTCTTTATTATACCAGTCTGTTATATATTGTTAATTTAATGTTTCACTGAACCATGTAATCTACTGGAGTATTTTAGCAGAAGGTGTATTATGAGAAGTTAGTACACCTTATGTGTATGCTGTTACGAGAAGAACTGGGAACCTTACCTAAACCACATCCTATTTTTCCAACAACCATATTCTGTGTGTATATGCATGCATATATATGTGTGTGTGTGTGTGTGTGTGTGTGTGTGTGTGTGTGTGAGTGTGTGTGTGTTTGTGTGTGTGATGAGAGCAAACAGTCTGTATATTTCTATAAATATGATTAGGTACAAGTGAAAAGTCTGAGTTTTTGTAAGTACAGACAAATTCAACCTCTGTCTTCACACTCAGGCACACAGCAACACCTCATCAACTCTCCCACCATCACACACACACTCACTCACCCACACCCATACAGTATATTTGGACTTCTACACATCTCTATTGTCCCCCTGAGTAAGGGCACAGAGGGAGTGCTGGATCGGTATTACTGTCATCATCTATTTTACTACCAGAGACCAAATATGTTGTATGCGAGTGTGTGTTAGTGTGTGCACGGTGCTAACACATATACAGCTTCCGCTTGACTCATGTAAAAAGCAGCACTCAGGAGCCAATGCTATTGTGTAATTCCCCAGAAAGACTCGCCTGGCGACAGTCTGTGTGTGCATGTGGGAGTGTGTGCGAGTGTATGCGTGTGTGTGTGTGTGTGTGTTTGTATGTCTGAAGGCGGACAGTGTGTGCTCCTGCACCAAGGACAGGAAGCAGTTTGTGGGGGACAGGAAATGCACGCTGAAGCAGTAGCTCAGATAAGAATGAAAGACTGCTCCATCATACACACACACCTCACTCCACCCCAGACTCCCCTAGGCCATGCTGGTGCCATACAGACCTGCTTACCCACCCTGCATCTGTTGGAAATTCTAAAAGTGTTAAAATGACCTAACAGACCTGAAAGGGACAGTCAGTGAAAGTGTCAGTGATTAATAGTCAAAACAGACTGTTTATCCATTAAGATAGAATCTCGGATCGGTGCCGGAACAAGTAAAGCTCTACACTTGCATTGACCCAAATTATATATCGGTCATCCAAGTTACCCAGATATTAAACAATTAAGATTCAATCTTGGTTTCTGGCATAGCTATTCTTGTGACACTTAAAACAATAGAGAATTGTTAGAGCTAACTCCAGTTACTGAGCCCGATTAAGTGGTCTGTATAATTTTGGTATGAAAAGTAGCAGCAATTTTATTTTAACTTCAGAGTAAAAGATTGATTACAGTTTTTCACTTCATGTCGGTTCTCAGGTCCGGAAAGATTTAGTGTCTCCTGCCATTTTAATAGTCTCCACACTTAAGATGTTTCATCAATAACAAGAGATACATATCTATAAGAATAGCCAAAGATTTTTAATTGATTATGATAATGAGTACTCTTCTTAGAAAAGAAGTACTTTTTAAAAACTTTTTTGGAGGAGATAAACTTTCTAACACTCATTCTATCACTTATTTTTCACTGATTTATCTTGATCTTGGTTACGATGCCAATCCTTAGAAACTTGAAATGAGGCGAGAATACACTATGGATGGGATGCCAATGTATCACAGGGAATAATGCACACACATTTTCACACTTATTCACAACTAGGGACAATTTATCATAGTTCACATACTGGTATATTTTTGCCAGGAAGAACCCCAGAGATGCAGATTACAGATATATACTCACTCACTCACTCATTTTCTACCGCTTATCCAAACTACCTCGGGTCATGGGGAGCCTGTGCCTATCTCAGGCATCATCGGGCATCAAGGCAGGATACACCCTGGATGGAGTGCCAACCCATCGCAGGGCACACACACACTCTCATTCACTCACACAATCACACACTACGGACAATTTTCCAGAGATGCCAATCAACCTACCATGCATGTCTTTGGACCGGGGGAGGAAACCGGAGTACCCGGAGGAAACCCCCGAGGCACGGGGAGAACATGCAAACTCCACACACACAAGGTGGAGGCGGGAATTAAACCCCGACCCTGGAGGTGTGAGGCGAATGTGCTAACCACTAAGCCACGTGCCCCCCTACAGATATATATTTTGGGTATATATTTTTTATAAATACTTGGGTATGTATTTTTATACCCAGGTATTTAATTGTATGCAGGATTTAAAAAAGCTATCTAAACAAAAACTTAAAGGTACAGTGAAAGACTTTGTTTCAGTTGCAACTCTTAAATATAATATAGGCAACAGTGATCTCCAGAAGGATCAGTGACATTATAAGAAACTGTTATGTTATTATGTGACAAGCCATAGTCCATATACTGTGTATTCAAATAAGATTTAATCCTTTGAGGTTGTCTTTAAGACAAAAGAATCATTCTCATGGCTGGATCAGGAAGGTCGCAAGGTTGCCACGGATTTAACAGGAAAGTTGGGAGAGACGACTCTGTGTGGGTGTTTACAATGAAATGTCAGTCAAGTAAAGGATGCTTTGTAAATTGTATGTTTTAATTTACACTCTTTTAATCTGAGAAGTGGTAATAGTAATTTGAGAGGTATGATATGTGCCCAAAAGTATTCACACACATGAACATTTAAACCCATACATTAGATCACCTAATATAATGATGTTGCCCAAACCAAGACTAAACCTATTACTGTCAGTGTTTCCTTTTCTGATTTATCTGATCACGCACACACTTTTATTTTTTTACAGCAGTTATAGTCACACTTCACTGATTTCATTTTAAACGGATTATACTGACTTTTGCTTATTTACAATTATCCCTGATCGAATCTGACTGATCCCTGAACGTGATGTTGTCTTGATTCTAGAAGTCTATGGAGAGTCTGTTTGCTCTGAGGTGCACTGTGAATTGTAGGACTGAATGCCCCATTAGGAAAGTTGCGTGCCTTTCTAAATCATGTCTAATCGATTTAGTTTAGTCCCAAACTTGTTTTCAATTTTTTTAAAATTTTATACAAGTGTTGTTGGTTTCTAAAATCATGTTTTAGCGATCAGTCAGATTCATTGAGGTGGCGCAGGTGGTTAAGGCTCCGGGTTGTTGATTGGAGGCACTGCCACTGTTGGACCCTTAAGCAAGTCCCTTAACCCTATATGTGACAAATAAAGGCTTCTATTCTATCCTATCTATAATTGTAAATGGGCAAAAATTCAGTATGATCCATTCAAAATTAAATCTATAATACAATAAAGTGTGAAAAAGCCACAAGGATCTGAATAATTTTCTAAATCCCTCTGGATTTAGATCTAGGTTTTATTATACACAGTCAGCCCATACAAGTGTATCATTTACACATAAAAATTAATTCTAATATACAGGTTTACAGTTTACAAAGGATGTTAATAAAAAAAATTGTTAAAACATGTTTTAAACATTTGTTGTTATATATAAATGGTTATTTATATATGGTTACGTATGTGCAGAGGTACCTTTGACCGTTTTAGTTTTTAGTGAACTAAACACTCATTCCATTACAACCTAAAGGACAATTCATCCATAATCTGTATTTGTTTATATATTGGTACATTTTGTTTATTTGTAAATTAATATATTTTTATGTACATTTTGTATAGTTTTGTACAGTGCAAATTGTTGTATCTTCCTGTATCTACTGTATCCACCTTTTTCTGTATCTTTTTTCCTTTGTATTGTATGAATATGTTCAGCTGCTCTTTTTCCCAGTGGGGATCAATAAAGGACTATCTATCTATCTATCTATCTATCTATCTATCTATCTATCTATCTATCTATCTATCTATCTATCTATCTATCTATCTATCTATCTATCTATCTATCTATCTATTGACTGCTCTACCAACTGCTCTTCTGTTCTAATGTGTGTGATCTCGTTTACAGATTGTCTCTTCTTTTCTCAAACCTTTACAGTCACATGCAACACATATTGTAGACGAAATTTTCTTTTAAATGTTTGTATTTTACACATTTTAAATCGTGTTAAATCCTAAATGGAAAACATTGTTGCTAATATTATGATATACCTTACACACATTAACAGTGCAATGCACTAAACTAAATTCACTGTTAGGTTTAATACACCTGATGCTTTCATCAGAAATATTTCCAAAAGCTCCATCAAAGATTAGGATCTTGCTCCACTTTCAACCTTTCACCTTCCTGGCCTAAAAAACACACGCACAGACACACACACACACACACACACACACACACACACACACACACACACTAGCTGACAGGTTGACACTGATTATTGTAACAGTTTATCATTTTTATGAGCATTTGTGCAAAGACAGAAGAGGAATAGCCAACATCCTGTGACAAGGCTGTGAATAAGTATGAGAGAGAGAGAGAGAGAGAGAGAGAGAGATGCACACAGAGAAAGGAAGAATAAAATCAGTGAGAGTGATATATAGTGCTTGAACTTGCCCATTGTTTTTCTGCATGAAGATAGGATAGCCTATGTACATTAACCTGAGTTTGATCTCTTAGAGAAAAACATCAGAGTAAAGTATTGTAGACCAAAGAACAAGTTCCCCTACCTCCTCCCCCTAACACCCCCCCCCCCACACACACACACAAACAGGCATTAGAAACTTTATATTGATTCAGACTGTATTGAGTTTCTTTGATTCAGAGTTATACAAGTTTAAATAGAAGTTAATCATCATCTGTGTGTGTGTTCTTGTGCATGTGTGAATCGATCTCTCACACACCTACTCCAGTGTCAGGTGTGCTGTTTCACCAGTTGTGTGTTAAAAGACAGAAGGGTGGAGATGAAAGGCTGAAGTTGCACACACACACACACACACACACACACACACACACACACACACTCACACTCACAGGATAGCAAACTTTGATAACGCAGATCAGATAATGAAAATTTGCTTAAGAATCAAACAGTTCTGTATTTCATTATTATTTGTTTTTTGTTGTATTTTTGTTGCCAGTTCACTCATTACTTTAATGTCAGGGCTGCATAAAGCCCCTCTAACATGTTGTGTTCTACCAGCTAATAACATTAGCCAGCTAAATCACTTTACCTGCAGAATTTGCAAACAAAGCTCTGAGGCATGGGAATAATACATAGACAAAGAAGGCGATAACGTGACAGTAGCTCACCTGCTCAAACATAAGCTCTTGTTAAACATGATATCTCTAGAGAGTGTTTAATATGTTTTGTATACGTTTTAGGGAGCACAAACCTAGAGATTTTGAAGGGTGCGATCTGATTTGCTGTCCACAGGAATGAAAAGAATGTAAGTATTGTGAAGCACTTAATGGTGAGTAAATGATATCATCACACATTTTGGGTCAGTGTAAAGTGGCTGTTTCTTGTCTGATTTTACCAGAATCTTTCTAGATTCGGATGTACCAGAATCTTTAAATAAATTCTCTTTTATTCTCTTTTTGAAAACATGTTTCTCATTTTAATGTGTTCCATTTCTAATTTGTTCTTCTATGGGTCTCTCTGTGTAAATAATGAGTGGGGGATTGAACCTCATGCTCTCACACACACACACACACACACACACACACACACACATGCACTCAAACACACGCACACACACACATGCACTCAAACACACGCACAAACACACGTACACACACACACACACACATGCACTCAAACACACGTACACAAACACACACACACACACACACACACACACACATGCACTCAAACACACGCACACACACATGCACTCAAACACACGCACAAACACAGACACACACATGCATGCGCACACACACGCACACACAAACACACACGCACACTCAAACACAAACGCACACTCACACACGCGCACACACACACATTTATGTCACAGATTTTCACTCCTGTCACTCAATTTATTGAGGATGTATATAACTTGCTCTTCTGCAACAATAACACACACACACACATGCACATACATACACACACACAGAAGGTGAGGACAGAGAAGTGTTTTGGTTCTCACAGCTGTAGTTTTTATAGAGGAAATGCATAGCATGATTGTGTGTATGACTGCTTCCTCCCTTCAGCACACACACACACACTCACACACACACACACACATAACTGTTATTGATTTTAAATGAACTCCATATGGCCTAGGGCTGATTACTCATAAGTGTTACAGGGGGTTTATAAGGGTGTTACTTCTTACCTGACATTGACTAATGAACAATCTGTAATATTTTACAGTGCAGCTATTCAACAAGCACTGTCAAACAGCACACACGAGTGCTGTGAATTATTAAAATCAGTAGTCAGAAAAAGAATGAAATAATAACAAAAACATATACATGAAATTCCTTGTGTTGTTGTAGTTTGGTGTTCATCAGAGGACTGGGATAAGTAAAAGATGCACCAGTTCTACTTGAAATGAGAAATATCATTTAACCCAGTAGGATTTAATGATGGCTCATTATTTCAGTTACAGAGAAAAGAAAAACTGAACAGTTTATATTTATTTTAAACTTAACAAATTTCTTTTGAAAAAGCAATAATGATTAGCTGAGTTCTTTAGCTTCATCTAGTTCCCGTCTTTAAAAGGATTTACAGTATATTATAACACACACACCACACACACACACACACACACACACACACACACACACACACACACACACAGAATGTCATTTCATGCTTTAGCACCTTACAGCTCTAACTTCCCTGACCAGCTTCCCTTCCCTGATGCCTGTGCAGATCACTCATACAATCTCTAATCTCTCTCTCTCTCTCTCTCTCTCTCTCTCTCTCTCTCTCTCTCTCTCTCTCTCTCTCTCTCTTACTGTAACAAGTCAATGGTCCTTATAATTCCTTTTTTAATTGGCTAATGCTTGTGTATGTGTGTGTGGGCCCTGAACTTTTGTGAGTTTTTTGAGGTTTCTGGCTCAGCACCATCCTAAACAGGCCTTATCTCCAGACTATGTGCTTATCAGATGGCCTTGTGGCCTTACAATAACACAGGCGCTATCAGCGGAGCACAGGCTCAATCTGGCAACCAGAGCCTACAACAACAATAAATACATCACAACAGTTATTCTCCCAAACTCAGGCATCCCCAAGACAACATACAACCTCCTCGCCCACACCACCACCACTAAGCCTGAGTCAGCCTTGTGCGTGGTCCCTAAACATATACATACGTCTATAAACACCCAGTAGGAAGTGGAACATTACTTATTAGATCATGAAATAATTTACATACATAGTACCACAGTTACTTTAACTAGACCACATGAAATAAATATTTTGATTCATTTATTATTTGATATTTACTCAAATAGGTTCTGAGTGTTCTGAGGGTTAGATTCCTCAGTACAATTAGATGTATTTATGTATGTAGGAAGCCTAAAAGAAAGTACCTAACTAGCTCTGGTCATATCCCAGATGTATACACACACTCATTTTTTTTTTCTTCTCATGCTATCCCTTTAAAATAATTTTGCTCCTCTGATCATTTAATCTGGGTTTGTGTTAATCTCTAGCAGCAGATGTAAATAAGCCTATCCAACCTATCTAAACCAACACACACACACACACACACACACACACACACACACACACACACACACGCACACACATATGCAGACACACCTGGAAAGCCTTTCTACAAAATTAATTTGCAGAGTCACAGCTTTGCATGCTCTGCTCTGCATACTCATGTAGGTCACACAACCACCACTGGATACTGATTCTGTGGATGATTTCATCTATTTTAATTCCACAGCAATGTTGAATGCTTAATTTTGATTGGTTGGATGGTCCTGATTAGTGATTTTTGATTAGGGTGTTAAGTTTAATTTTCTATAACTCCACAGCTCTAACAGAAGTGTCACTAGAAGGATAAACACAGGCTTATATTAAAGCTATCGAAATCAATCATTTCTTATTTACACCATCTTGTATGGTAGACATTTCACATAATCTGAGCCTAATACAATGGATCTAAAATGTGATTTTAAAAAGAAAAGTTGTATATCATATGGCTAAATGTAAGCCGATGCCTGGTCGTATACAGGGCAATGGTGGCTCAAGTGGTTACGGCTCTTGGTTATTGATTGAAGGAACGAGATTCAAGCTTCAAAACTGCCAAGCTGCCACTGTTGGGCCCTTGACTATGGCCCTTAGCAATCTCTGCTCCAGGGGCTCTCTATCATGGCTGACCGTGTGCTCTGACCCCAACTTCCAAAGTTGAGATATGTGAAGAAAGATTTTTACTGTGCTGTAATGTATATGTGACAAAATAAAGGCTTCTGTTACTTTGAGCAAGTTGCACTGATTCAATAGTTCAACCCTCACTACCCAAGAACAAAAGGTTCACATTTATACGCCAATGCTTCCATTGTCTGAACCGCTTATCATACACACAGTTGCGGGAAACTCAGAGACTATCCGGGGATTCAGGGCACAAGGTGGACACCCTGGATGGGATCACAGGGCACTCACACTCACACTCCCTACAGACAATTTAGAGATGCCTGAGTTTGACTTGGGGAGGAAACCAGAGTTCCTGATGAAAACCCCCAAAGCATAGAAGGAACATCTACACACATGGCAGAAATGGGAATTGAACACATTTAAACAATTGAACCTTTTTAAATAGTTTTTTTATTTATGTAAATAATTAGTTAATGAATTTCTTTTCACATGTTGAGGTTTATTTCTCACCTGCTTCCAAACAGGGTAAAGTAAAACTTCAGTCTTGTTAATAGACCTCATCAATACACATAACCCATTGACACCAACTTTACTGTATTTAGTCCCTGATTTATGGAGGGAATACCTTAAATTTCCATCAGTGATGACTCTACATAAGAAAACATAGACATTCTGTAACCTTTTGAAAAGTCCATGTACTCCTGTAGTCTACATACTGTATGGAAATTTTGTGATGTCAGTAAGACCATATAAGGATGCTTTCAAGTAAGAAGACAGAATTTACTGCCATTCACATGTGTATCTGTATTTTATCAGTCTTTCACTGTCAGATTTTTATGCATAAGCTAACCTGTCAAAATATATAAGAAGATTTTCCTAATTATATATACCCATATACTCGGATATAATAACAATGTCAATAATGTATCATGTTTACATACACAGATGTTAATCATTTTCTTTGCTAATGCTAGTAGCTGGATAAAAATACCCGTTTTGACAGATCAGAATGCAATCACAAATCAACACCTATTCTGAATGTTTGAACAGAATGCCTTTGATATCATAGCTCCAAATTCACACACTGACACCAGCTTACATGGTGACAAAGACGATGATGATTATGTTAGAGGTGATGCGCAGGCAACTGGAAAATATGATTCGAAATGTGCTAACAGAATCCGGAGGATAAACACCACTCTGTAATTTCACAATTACTACAAGCTAGCTACACAAAAGCTATCCACATATCTAGGTTACATTTAAAACTGCCAAAGCATCTTTAATGACTATAAAGCAAAATATATTGCTTTATTTTAATAGTTGGTTAAAAATGACAAAGGAAATACTGAGCTACATGTTACACTTAACTGCTTACAAGTGATTGTTCAAAGTATTGATAAATTGTTAAAAGCTTAAAAAAGCTGATGAATACCAGGAATGCTATGAATTATATGAAAGAACAAGCAGAAGTCAACATCAGTGGCATTAGTAGAGATGTAGTCCTTCTTGTTAGTAATACCCTTTAAACATATGTCAAACAGGAAGGAAGCCATTAAAGAAATACACTTTCAGACATTTGACCTTGCACTGATCAATTCCAAAATGCAATCCATTCATCTGCTGAATACAATGCTGTGTGTGTATTAGTGCACTATGATGCAATTATATTAAATGAGAAAGATAATATGTGCACAAACAAAACAAAACATTATGCCTTCACCACCTAGTAGAAGAGTAGAGTAGAGTGGAGTAGAGTAGAGTAGAGTAGAGTAGAAAAAATAAATGCATAGATGAGCCAATAGCATATTTTTCAAGAAAACCAACACATCCCAGAATTTTCTCAAGATTGTCCACTGTTTAGAAATCAAAGTCCCTGGTGTATTCAATGCTCCAAATTAATATTATTATTTCCTCTCTTACCAAACACATTGCATTCGATAACAGATAATTGATACAAATATTATATGGTTAGATGCTGAGGAGACAATAGCCCATGATTTGCTTTTGAAAGACATACCATTTATAGATAATTCCATTAAAACCCATAACTGTTATAAAAGCTAGAAGCCACATAATTTACACAACTGTGACCACATGTTGAGAAGCAAATAAATTACTGAACAGTAATCATTCACCTTTCACTCAGAATCCACTATGACACACGCCTTGGTATCAAATCTACAGCAATAAATAAATCAATATATAAAACATTGTATTCCACTCACAAATGGAAAGAAAGAGGAGTGACCAGTTTGGAGCATCTTTTCAGCAACCTGTTGGTAATCAACAACCAGTTACAAAAGGAAAAGGAAAATACTTTAAACTAACAGATATTGCAAAAAAAAAAAACGATTTAGTATATTTTGTTTTATTGAATTACGCTTGTTGTGTACTGACCTCACTTTGGTCTATCTAATTCCTGTATATATGTAATGACCTGCTCTGTGTGTCCGCTTAGAGAAAGGTTACGATCTTTACTCTTAATGTTAAAAATGTTGCGATACAGTGTGTATTTACACAAGCCCAAACTAAGGTTGATATACAGGACATGTCTATATATACATACAATATCTGTAATAGTGTAAAACATCTTCATTAGTCACACGGGAGCTCCTCTATAGTTTGTGTGTATCTACATGGGTGTTGGTGTTACCTAATATAAAGTGGACCCAAATATCTCAGTGTCTCACTGTGTTATTGCACAAACCAACATGGGGACATTTATTCACTGGAAAATAGAAATAAACAAAACATATCATGAACAAAATACAAGTCTTTCTTACACTCTAATATTTACAACATAAACATGTCCAATGGATTGTTCAGGTTTTGTCTTTGTTTCATAACTACTGTAATTTGGAGTGTAAATTGGTGCCATTACTGTTCACAGTCATATCAGGAACTTGATAACTCCCTCACATGGTGACTCATGGAACACAGCACACACACACACACACACACACACACACACACACACACACACACACACACACACACACACACACAAACAGTATATATTTTTTCAGCTACTGCTTTTAAAGAACATTAAATCCTAGCATTCTAAAATCTGACCTGTCGTATGTGTCCTCAAAATGACCGAATGTGTTTGGTAAAAGAGCCTGTATGTTAATTCAGGTCATATTTAGAATCATTATATTCAGTGTAATGTCCCACAAACATGCTCAGATGCATACAGTATATAAACACACCAGGACAGATAACAAAGCGTGATTTCACACTTCACCTTAATCTACCTCTAACATGCAAACAAAGACAGGACTAACTAAGAGAGGATGTAATTAGCTACCAAAGAAAGGAGAAATGTTTATTTGTAACATGGCACAGGGTCTCTATCATTACTATTGTATGGAAATGTAGAGGTCTTTCCCTCTGTACTTCTATTGCTCTGCATACTTCACACAACTACTTACATCGACATACACACACTTGGATTCACATTCAAGTTTCTGGTGTCTTGGGGTATAAAAATACCACACAGGGGACATCAAAGACTTGACACAAGCTCAGACACACAGAGGAAGGAGATCGATGTTGAGAGGATCAGTAAACATGGGCTGATCACACTCCTGCAGCTACTGAAGCTCTGCTTAGGACGATGACTTATTAACTTGGACTGATAAAACCACACCAATATAAGAATGCTTCTTGATCAAATGATCATTTTTTTATTCATAAGATAAAAGGATATTTTTTTCCAACCAAGATCTTTTAGCTTTAATTAAAAAAGATATCTACAGTTTTCACTGATTTTTCTAATAATTTAGTTTTTTTTAAATATATATATTTTTTAATAATTAGTTATTTAAAAGTTTTCAATAGGTTAGCACATCATTATATATCATTAAATATCTATTAAGGAATATTCTTAAAAAAAACCTGAAAATGTCCAGAGCATAAAACAAAAACTGTAATAAAGCAGGCATTTTTTTTAATGATTCCACAAACCTTTGAGATTTTTACACAATCTGTTTTAATACTCACTGCCCTTTCTGTTACCCGCTTTAAAACAGCTTTTTCAGCCTAATAATTGTTGTAACACCATTTATTGTCTTTGACGTCCTCTTTCTTTTCACATTTCTTTGTATTGCATTTTTTTTTTAAGTTTTGTTTGTGACTGCAAATCACACTTTATACTGCGTTAAACACTTTCTATTGTCAGTGGGTTCAGATTAAGTCCTGCGAAAATGTACTGGACACTCTTTTTTAATACAGTAATTTGGTCTAGATGTTTTTAGATTTTGTGATGTCTGTAATATTGGGTCAGTAGAAAAATAACTTTTTAAAAAAATAAGATTTTCAAACATTGTTTTTCTAACCAAATGAACTGCTGTAGAAAAATATTTAACGGTAACATATGCAATAGACCATGTTTCAATACCTGCAAAATTGATAGCAATTACGACAAAAGTGTGAAATGTAGAGTAATTTCCAAGATGCTAAATAAACTTTTTTTTATTTATTATAAAACGCATTTTAAGGATTGTCAAATAATTTAGTTTATATACTGAGAATGGAAAAGAGCAATAAACTAAATAATGTTTTGTTTGCACTTTTTTCTCTTTGAATGTATTAAGTGTGTAATTCCAGTATGCTTTAATTAATTGATAATTGATAGTTATTTGATTGCTATTCTTTATACATCTACTGTAGATGGCATTTGAGCTAGAGCTATTATTGAATAAATCTTAATAAATATTCATATTTCCTTAATGTTCCTGTGTTGCTGTATTGCCTCACTTCCATTTTAGTGCCTCAGTTCAACAATTGTTAAAATCTCATCTAATATGTTCCACCTTCTATACTCATTTCCCTTTTACAAAGCATTTACAAAGCATTTACTGGAACATTTGCCACAGGAGAGTTCAAGCATAGACATTATTTCACACAGATACACATGTAATTTCAAGCCCACTCAGCTTGGCCAACAGGAAATATTCAGTACTCCAGTTCTAATGAGGGTTATTTCCTTTTAACAGACAACTCTAAGCAGTGTTTAATACTGAGCAAATGTGGACCATGAAAAGCCATAAAGTTTAATTATTTCTATAAACATAACTTGTAAGAATCAATCTTTTACGTTCCAAAGTTTAATGCTGAATGAAAATTGATTTGATTCCCCACCAAACAGCACATCATTTACATAACAATCCACAAATGCTTTAAATTCCCCAGATCATTGACATTGAGCAAATAACAGGAAATTATACAAATATTGCAATATCATGTTTATTCTGCTTGCTGGTTGAGAAAAAAATGTTCACATTCAGTACATCTGAGTTTGAATTGATCGGAATTTAGTCAGTATGCTGATTAATTTCAGTGTTTTTTCTGAGTGTGTTCATTTGAACGAATGTTTAAAGTTCTGTGCTTGTGACTAGAAAAATGTTTGAATGAGTTTGAATTTCATCTTTCTTGAAACGCCCTGAGCAACCTAAAATAATTGACTGAGTTTTATGTAGTTTTATTTCAGACAAAACCATCTGACAAATCAGTACGTAATTTTGTTGTATTTATTCCGATGCTAATTTATGCTATTTGTATTTTTATGAATTTTGAACTAAAATTCTGTTTTGTCCTGGTATGATCTAGTCTGGAGGTTGTTAGTTTTGTTCTTTGACGAACATCAGGGACTCCGGCTCCACCCAGAATGCAAACATTTGCGTGAGATGTGTTAGGAGGACTCCAAATTCTTTAAATGATATACAAATATACTGTAGCTTCAAGCCCATTGGTATACAAACAGTATAATTAGAATGCTTTCCTTTAAAATATCTAATTTTTTTTATAATATAATAATACAAACTTGTGGAAAAACCTAACCTGGTGAGGAAGATAAGTGGTAGAGATTACCCCATGAACCAATCAGCATCACACTCCTGACATGATCAAACACTCAGACAAATAGGTCTAAATGAAGAACAATGAAAGAATAGCAGGACCTCTGTATTCTGACCTCACATGAACCTTGGGGATGTTTCTGGAACATGAGGAAATAGATCCAAGCATTTTAACATCATTCAAGATTTTTCAGGGATTAAAAACACAATTAGATTTAAACATTTTATTTATAGAATCTTTATTTGGACTTTCCCACAATTCAAGTAATAAATATACATTCCAAAAGTACAATGATGTATGTTGGTGATCATATAAATCTCTGTGACAAAAAAGCAGCAACGTTTAAATGATTTAAAGTGAGGTAGATGACACATCTTAGAATAAGATAATGGATTTTCTAGAGTCCACACTGACAGTGAGATTTACTCCTAAACTTCATAAATAAATACAAATATTTATATACATAGTCACAACTTTTTGAAAAAAAAATCTCATTTTCAGGAGCAACAGAAAAGTTTGTGGTTTGACCTACTGCAGAGTCTCTTGGGTTATAACATAGAAGTTGTTTCCTTTGTGGTGTTTATTGGAAGTGTTGGTCTTTAGGCTGGACAGGATTCAGATACTGGTCAAACTCACTGCGGTCCAGCTGGTCAAGCATGTCCACTCGTACCTGTTCCAGATAAAATTCTAGCGATGGCCTGCCTGAGCACAGGACACAAGCACACACTTCTGCCCCTCGCAAATCCCACTGCTCACTTCTCTGCTGAACTGCATGCTGGGAACTGTAGTACAGCTGGGGTTCTGCTGAGTACACAGACTGCTGTGGGCATGTTAAAGACGAGTTTAAGAGCACTGCTCCATCTGGAAATGTTAACCCTCTATTTGTAAATGCTGCACCATTCTGTGATGGGGCAGGATGATGCTGGAAACTGGGACCATAAGCATGTGAATACGAGTTTGGCAGCATGTGTGAGTGTGTATATGTATATTGAATATCTTGGTTCGGGACCATATAGCTAAAGTTGTGGAAGTTGGGTGAGATATTGGTTTCACTAGAAGGCATCTTGACAGCACGTTTGTTGGTCTTGCGCCGTCTGGGACGGTATTTGTAGTTGGGATGGTCAATAGTGTGTTGGACCCTCAGTCTTTCTGCCTCCTGCATGTATGGACGTTTCTCTGCCAGAGACATGGCTTTCCAGGTCTTACCTAGAGAACAAGAGACACAGAACAAGTGAATATTAGAAATATGATCAGACAGCTTAAAATAATCTTTAAACAAGCAATAGTGTCTAATTTTAGCTCTGGGTAATGGCATTCCTGATTCAATCAATCCACTGATTAGCAAGGCATTTTCATGATACATTTGGAACTAGACTAGTGAAAGCACTGATCTCTGTATAGATGTAGCGGTCTTGGACTGGCATCGACAGCTTTATAAAATGGATGAATTGGACATATTGTGCACATTATGTGTACGTGTTCCATCTGTAACATTGTAAAGTGTTACAAATATACCAGATGTGGCAGTCTAGTGTTTAATGTGTTAGACTACTGACCGGAAGGTCATGAGTTTTAATCCCAGTTCCACCAAGCTGCTACTTCTGGGCCCCTTGAGCAAGGCCCTTAAACCACAATTGCTCAGTTGTATAAATTGAAATAAATAGTAAGTGACTCTTGATAAGGGTGTCTGCTAAATGCCAGTAATGTTAATATACTCACGACCTTAAGTGTTAAAGTGCATCGGACACCTCTTGTTGTTTCACTTACCAAGTATTTTACTCAGGTCGGTGTTTTCCAGATCTGGGTTGAGCTGCGCAAGACGTCTGCGTTCCTCTTTAGTCCAGATGATGAATGCGTTCAGAGGTCTCCTCACTCGACCTTCCGCTGTCGGTTTGGTTTCCGGACTGGAGCAGCTGAGCTCGGACTCAGCCGATGTTGGGCTAGAAGGCCCTGAGACAGAAACCTCGGGCTGTTCAGACGGTGCGTAACAGCGCTGCTCGCTTTCCAGCATTTCTTGCATCTCCAGAGAAGGAAACATTCTGTCAAAGTACATGACTGTCTTTAAGACTTCTTGTGCCTCTTCATGTCAATCCCAGAGTTCCAGTCGGACTTTAAGCAGAGCGCGGACCAATGGGCGCACAGAGGAGTGGATTAAAGGTGCGAGCCTCCACAGGTTTCCCACCTAAGTGAGAACTCCAAAGGCTCACAGTTTAAAAAAAAAAAATAATAAACAAAAGGAATCATCAATCCTTAAAATAAATCTATATAAGTTCATTCCAGTAAATAAACCTATCGGGTTTTTTTTTTTCTGGACAAATGCTTTTACACCAAACCTGTAAGTTTGTTGTATAAACAGCAAACAATAACTGCATTTTTTTTTTATTATTTTTTTTACATGATATAACCTACTTTTTACTAATATATTCAAAGGAAAAGTGGCAAGTTATCGTGTGTTTAACCCCCTAACCCCATTTAATTTCAACTAGTGATCATTTTCTAATTTGCAAATCATTATCATGCTTTTCGAGTGTGTATTGATCTCCTTTTCTTCAACAGATTTCACAAACACTCATATTAGTCATGATCAGCTACTTGTATGTGCTACTAGACTTGAACATGTTCAAATATTTGCCAGGTCTGCAGTAAAGGGTTCACGTTCAGGGCAGTCTCACGATACCACCACTGCTGAGATATCTGTTTTCCAGGCTGTTACATATCCAGTCCCCATTCAGTATAATGTACATTGTGAGTGAATGTACCTAGTCATAGGATCCAGATGTTGACATGTATATGTGCTATTCGTTTAAAGGCATGTTTCGACAGACGTGCGTGAGACTTTGGCTCTGCTGAGACTTGAAAGAGCATGTGTGAAGGTTATTTTGCTAAGCCTCAGGTTTTTGGGAACGATAAGATTTGCTCACGGAAACCTGTAACTGTAGGAAGGAAACGTGGCCTTGGAGTGGTGCAGGAGCCCAACAGGCCTTGCGCACTTTATTTTCCCTGCGGAAAAATCCTGACCATCAAAACTCCCTGACAGAGCTCTCTGTGGGATTAACCAAGGGCGGCTTTGTTACCCGAAATGTCAATATCTTGTTATGAAAACAAAGTTCTGTATTTATTTTAGTTAAGTCTTTAATGTGTCTAACTTTAGTCAATCGTACAATCTAACTACATGAGAAGCAGAAGCATTGCACGATAGCCTCTAATATATTGTACGAAACTGGGGATATATGTTGCTCTATTACTGTGGTAGATCCTTCAGTTGTGTAAATATTAAAATTGAGTAAGTGTATAAATTTACACTATATATTTTATACTGTATTTTTAAATCTCAGAAACTGCTTTTATTGCACGCTTTAAGCAAAAATGTGTCTGAAATAAATCACAACTAATGCAAAATAATGCAGATTAACATAAAACCTGGCTGAAGTTAGGTAATGTTTTATTTTCATATATTGCAAGAAATCACATTCTTGTGCTTTCACACAGGTGGTGAAATGAACGTCCCATAAGTCACACACAGAAACATAACATTCTGCCATGGCTTTAACTTTGTAATGTTCTTCTATCCTCTGATATTTGCAATAGCATTGAGATGTGTATGTATGTGATGGAGTGGCTCATCACTTTGCTGAATGCTGTAATATGGAAACTGGAGAATTTTGTTTGTTTATTCAATATTCAATTATTCAATTCAATAGAATTGTCCAACACATTTTCTCTTAAAATTGCTGCAGAACACACACACACACACACACACACACACACACACACATATATATGTATATGTATATATATATGTATATATACGTATATATATATATATATATATATATATATATATATATATATATATACGTGTATATATACATATTTTTATATATATACACAAACATATATATATATATGTGTGTGTGTGTGTGTGTGTATATATATATATGTGTGTGTGTGTGTGTGTGTGTGTGTATTGTGTAGCAATTTTAAGAGAAAATGTGTTGGACAATTCATACTGGACAATTCATACTGTTATCTAGTTACTGAGGAGCTCGAGAATGTATTTAGTTCCTTCATTTTCGAGTGTGTATTGATCCCCTTTATTTTAAAAGTTTATACGTCTTTAATTTACATTACAAATTGATTCAGCACTGGAGTTTTGGTGCATAGAGTTTGTATGTTTATCTTTCAGCTCTAATACACACAGATCACTGGCCGGAGAGATTGCTCTGCTGTCTGCTGGTTTGATTAATGCACCTGCTGGTTGTTACTGTGTGTGTGTGTGTGTGTGTGTGTGTGTGTGTGTGTGTGTGTGTGTGTGTGTTTGTGTGTGTTTGTGTGTGTGTTTGTGTGTGAAGGGGGGAGGTGGGGGAGGTGGGGGGCTGTGTAAAGTAACATAATTTCTGTAACCTTTACACGTTCGTTTTACATTTTAAAACTAACATTTTTTATATAGATTAATATTTTAATTCACAAATCAATATTGTATGGAAACTCTTATGTGAATGAAGTACTTTGCAGAGAGAGAGAGAGAGAGAGAGAGAGAGAGAGAGACAGACACATAGAGAGAGAGAGAGAGAGAGAGAGAGAGAGAGAGAGAGAGAGAGAGAGAGAGAGAGACTTCAATTCAGTTTAATACTTCCGCGCTTCAGCAGCCATAATATAATCATGGACAGAATCGCGTTGACACCTTGATCAAACACACAGTCATCAATACAGAAATGGTCTCTCAGTTAATTCAATGAGGCCAATGATCAAGGTTTAGATTTTTATCTGTGTGGTCTGGCTCATGTCTGCGCGCCGGCCGGGGCACTGAAACCTGTTTCCCCTCCTGACAAAGCAGAGACGAGCGTCCGTTAATCGATACAATTTAAGAATAATACATGTTAGACAGTCTAATGATACTCCAGGTAATCGAATTGAAGTGAAGCGCTCGTGTTTTTTATTATCATGGAGGTCACGAGACCGAGGATAATTGTGTATTTGTTAATTGGAGACTAATTTGATCTTTTGCGCAAGCGATGATGATGAAATGATAAAATACCGCACAGCCACGTAAGTACATTAGACAACCGTCACAACATCAAGCGATTTGGAATGATCAAAGGCTTTTTGTTTGTTTCTTTGTTTGTTTTTGGTTGTTTTTTCCTCCAAAAAAAATAAAATAAAATCTAGAATCCAAATATATGGTTTGAAATCTTCTGTTTCTTTGGTTGCGTAAAAGGCGCAACCTAATAGGCTATAAATAAATAAACCGAGTTCATGCTGTATTCATTCATTTGATTATACCGTGGTGCAACAGATCTCTATAGATCAGTTAGACTCATCAACAAAATAATCAGTAAATAAAGTGAAGTGTCCTATCGACAAAGCAATAAACAACACATATTTCCATCCTAACCTTGTACACTTCCCAAATGTGAATACACTTCTTATGATGTAGCAATTTGCATACAAAAAGGACCGAAATGACAGCACACCAATACACATTCCTCTGGTGGCCCTAATGCGTGTTTACACTAATAAGTGATTCCTTTTTTTCTGTGTAAAACTGCGCTGTAGAGCAGAAGTGTGGAATCCACATGTGCGCGTAAACGCAAGCGCAGGCCGCTAATGGGGTTAGTTAATGACAGCGAGCTGCTCAGCGTGAATACAATAATGTTAGTAGTTTCGGTTGACATTGCAGGAAATATCGTGGAACTTCTTTTAACTTGGAAATACCTCCAGAAGTGTATTGTAGCCTGCACAAAAGTATAAAGAGAGAGAGAGAGTCACTAACATCTTCTGCACGCTTAGAGTGTACCTTTCGCTGCAATGTGGTATGGAGTGTATTCCAGAACCTAAACAAAGGTACAAGTGTGGTGCTGATGGTTCAGTGATGTATCAACATCAGAAAAAAAGGACATTCAAATGATTCAAATGTGACAGATACAAAACACAGTCAGAGAGATGTATCACTAGTGACAAGTAAATGCTCCGTTAATATATTTATTTATTTATTTATTTTTTGGTGGAGTGAAGGTACAGTGCAATTCTATACTTTATAAATGTTCCTCTTTGATTATATTATCCTAACTGAGGAGACAATCAGTCTCCTGATAGTATCGCTCCAGTGCCAAGCATGTGCACCATGAAACTTCAGTTTAGACTCAGATTTACAGATTTGGGGTATGTCATGTTTTTATGGGTAGACAGTTATGGGTAGGGTAAATATAGATCTTATCCAGGGAAAACTGGGCATGGGGTAGGAATAAATCCTGGAACATGGATATGGAATATGGAAGTGGGGTGAGATGATGCTACAGTACACTAGACTTTTAAAATTCCTTTAATTGCAACTACTATAAGAACAAAAATATAACAATACCAACAATGACAGTAATAAGAACACAATAATAATAATAATAATAATAATAATAATAATAATAATAATAATAATAATAATAAATGTAGTAAATTTAAATAAAAACAATCAATATAGATGTATTTTTAAAAATCATTATTACAGAGCACACACATAATTGCTGCTAAAGTAAATGCATCTGTATCCTGGATGGGATGCCAGACCATTGCAGTACAAATAATAAATATTAACATATTTATGTTTACTTTCATCAAAATTGTATTACAGAGAAAAAAAATACTCAAATTGCCATTTAAATGAATGATCCAGAATACATCATATAGATAGTGAGAAAATGACATAAAATATATAGTATAATAAAATTCATTCTGATTAATTAATCACAATTGTATTAATAAATATACAATTAATCAGTTTGGTATACAGTTTTGAATATTACATTTTACACCTTTATATATATATATATGTGTGTGTGTGTGTGTATGTTGAATGTTGGCTCAAATCATCTGGAATGTGGTAATCCACAGCTAGATTGTGTGCAGTTGAATGGCCTCTGTGCTGTGTGAATGGGGATTGTCTTGAACACAATGTTCCATTGTATTGGACAGAAGACATATATGAGTCTGAGCAGAACAGAGCCGAGTCAGTAAGTGTGAGGAACTCTGGAGAACTGCACCTCAGTCCCGATGTTTAGATCACTTTAACTGGGATGTACCTCTTGGAAATAATGGGTCTTATAGAACTGCTTGGATTTACCTGCTGGATATGGCGATGCAAAAACACCGGGCTGCTTTGGACTGGATACTTGGACTCAGTGGCGTTTTTGTGTTTGGGGAATACTGAGTGTTTCTCCTGACTCCTAGAAATCTGAAGAAGCATTTCTTTTCTTTTTTGATTTAAAGGGTTTTACAAGTTATGAGATTTTGTGTTTATGTACAGTCTGAAGCAGAAAAGTGTGTCGGTTGAATTCCTGAATGTACTAGCGTTTGTATATTTGGTATATGGCATACTATTTAATGGCTGGCATTAATTAGGGAAGGTTCTTTATCTGAGAGTGTGAAAGTTTTCAGGTTAAATAGAGAATGACAAAAAGGAGAAGGGCATCCATGTTTTGGCACATTTCCATATAAGTCTAAATGTGTGTATGTGTGTGTGTGTGTGTGTGTGTGTGTGTGTGTGTGTGTGTGTGTGTGTATGAGTGAAAGAGAAAGAGACAGAGCAAAAGGTAGATATTTGCACCCTTCCATACAGAGCTGCATTAAATGGGCATTGTGTTTGTATCACACTGCATTGTTTCAGCAAGCAGTGGAATCAGATAGGTGCATAGACATCATCCTTTCACCCTCTGTTTCTCCACTAGATAAGCAGGTGAGTATGAACACAGGCTGAGTGTATTGCCCCACGCCCCCTCCACAAACAGGGGTCTGGGACCCATAAGACAACACACAAGCACACACCCACAGAGGATTACAAGACCCCTGGGGCACTGTGCTTACAGAGCCCTCATTAGTGAAACACAATGACACCCCACCTATCAAAGTAGATAATACACAAATACACATGCATGTGAACGCACCCACCACACACACACACACACACACACACACACACACACACACACAGTGTATAGATTAATTTGTTAATACAGAGAAAACTTTGATTTAGTCAAAATGCCCTTATTAATATATTGTTGATGCTCCATCTGAGTTTAGAAGGTATTTATATAAATGTAGGACATTAAAGAGTTACTTCTTTCACTCTGCACTCACAACGTAATAGAATGATATATAACGTGCAGAGTGAAATTAGATGTTGGGATATGATATTTTTGCCATATCAGCCTCTCTCTTAATCTAAGTTCCGTTCTGAAATCATAGCATTACAAATTAAGGGTGATTTCTTTGCCTACGAACTGAAAATATACCATATTCCAACTGACCCTGTGTGTGTGTGTGTGTGTGTGTGTGTGTGTGTGTGTGTTTGTGTGTGTGTGTGTGTGTGTTAAAGGATTTATAGCACACTAGCATTCAGTGCTAATGCTGAATTGTATTCCAGTTGGTGTATGTGATAAGATGGCATTATCAGCCTCTGGACCCCCTGAAACTATTGTTCACCTCTCAAGCAGCTGTGATCAACTACTGTATGTCACAGCAGGCTACTGCACTGTATTCAGCTCTGATCCTAACACACACGCATACAAAGAGGCATTCCAGTTCACACACACACTTTTTACAGGGGGTTTCCAATGAACAATTTATGCAGAGTTGCTGTTTATATCCAGGCAACATAATACTAGCCTTATATAACCTACATGTAAGCTAATAAAAGAAATGTTTCGGATCTCTTCATTTGAATAGCTGCAAATTTTATATAGTTTTTTTTATCATTCCTATTAAATTGTTAATCTTTTTTTCCATTATTTCTGTCTGTTTTATTGCCACTGTTTTTATTTTTTTAATAATGTAATTCTAATATTTTGACTTCACAACATACAGCCTCATACCACGTGAACAATGTATATTATACATATATGTATATTTCAGTTATCTTCTAATTATCTTCTTATTTTCTGGGATGTATATCATTTTCTTCTTAGCATAAGTAAATCGAATGACATATATGACTCAACCAGGTTTAATGAGTTTATCTTAAGTAACAAGTTTAATAAATAACAGAATTTATATATACATACAGTATATACAGTAATTGTATAAATCCTTGTACATCTTAGAAATAAGAGTGTGACTGATCACATAGGTTTCCTCACGCCAATTTCTCAAATTAAACACTACTATTGTAAATATTAAGGCAGAATATTGTTTTCTCTATGATGTACATTATAACTAAGTATGGTGGCACACAGCACGTGATCAAATCCTTGCAGCAGCAATGTGTTTCAAAAAAGAATGTTAAAAAAGTAAAAAAAAGGAAATGAGATAAAATCATTTACAAGACACATGTATATATTGAGAAAAAAGATAGAAAGGATTGCCATTGTTATTATCAGTGCTAGGTGATTAGTTTTCATATTGGTTGTAAGACACAAGTGATTTATCTAGGTAGAAAACACAGAGGCAAAATTGGAAGTTCATTAGAAGTTCAAAGAGCAAGCAATGGATCCAATTCTTAGAAACATATTTACATGCTGATTCTTGTGTTCAGATTGTGATTTTATTTATTTATGTATTAATTAATTCATTTATTTTCAAATCTAGGGACCCAAAAAAGACAGTTCTGCTGAATATGTTACACACAATAAAAGCAATGTCCAATGTGGTGTTTTGTCATTGTTTACCATGGAAAAAAATAATCTCACAATTTTCTCACACACCAACATTAGTAGATCAGCTAAGAAAGGTCTGCTGTTGGTTTACCTTCAATGCTGGATGTACTATTCTCTTAATAACTCCAATGAAAAAGTGAGAAAACCAAACACTGGACACAAAACACAAACAGGCTGATTTGAGTCAAGGGAAATCAGTGCGAGTTTGATTTTTCACAGGATTATTGCTTCTCACTTAAACTGAGCACTGAGTATGTTAAATAAAATTAAATTATAGGTTAACTTTACAACACCTGAGGGATATTCATGGCCTCAATTGAGGTCAAAGGTAAGGGGAAGTCAACTTTATTGAGACTTTCTCTCTCTCGCCCTGTCTTTCTCTTTCACTCCCCCCCCTCCCCCACACACACACGGACACACACACGGACACACAAACGGACACATGCATGCACACGCCTACAAACACACACGCACGCACATGCATGCACGCACACACGCATACACACATACACTCAGTGGGTTTGGTGTTCAGTGTGAGCAGAACACTGGTTCTCTGCTGCTTTGAAGATAAGCGCTGGTGTTCGCTCATAAACACTGATTGTGGCCTCGCTTTCCTGAGATTTTGATTTATTTAGAGAGTTGCGCTGAGAGCAGTTGGACCTCTCTTCCTGCCCTTTTCTGGCCATGTAAATCTTGCTTTATTATTGGCGGCAGGAAAACACTCCATCATACACTTGCGCCACCCTCAGTTTCACCTCAAGGCCCGGTGCGGACACATCAGCCCAAAAGAATGGCCTACTGGGACTTTGATGGGAATAAAATATTAAAATGCTCTGGTGTTTAAGTCGAAGTTCAGTTCATTGTCTTACTGTCCATATACACCAGAGTGAAAAATGAGCAATAAGACAATGCAGGGCCTAAAGAACAAAGAGATACTATAACTAGTAGCATGAGCTATACTCCAGCATAAGATATTGAAAACTGTACATATGGAAAATTGATAAATCATACTGGTGAAATGAAGATATCTGAGTTGTGCATGAGGCAAATTATTATTTAAGCAAAGTAGGCAACTCTCTCTCTCTCTCTCTCTCTCTCTCTCTCTCTCTCACACACACACACACACGCATACACACACACAAGCACACACACACACTCACACACAAACGTCAACACAAACATGTGCTTCCTTCGATAAAGTCAGCAGAGACTGAGGCTGAGTCCCTTGAGACAATATCTGTAAGCCTGTGCTATAAATAGGTTGTAGTAACCTCTGTGCGCAAAACTCAGAAAAATCGCAAAGGATTAAGTGATCTCATATGATTTCCTGGAATATGAACTAAACTCATTTTAATAGACTGTGTGCAAACCTGTGCTGAAATATCGTCTATAAGAAACGCCCGTGAGGTAAGAAAATAAAAGCATGAAAATGTAACGTAACTATCTGATAAATGAAAAGCCATCGAGTCTTATAGCATACATTTTCCTTCTGGCTATCAAGAAATGATTGTGGATGAAATATACAGTGCTATAATGTTATATTGACATGATTTCAGCTGCGTTTGCTTCAGTAGCGACATTTCCGTCGGTATTCGGTCAGAATGTCAGGAATGTGTCGGGTAAGGGAGGACACCACATCATGAAGCGATCATCACTGTGCTTTGGAAATTAGATAGGAAATATTTTAGCACCTTTGATGTGATTGCGAAGTCCAATAGATTTTTATACCTCGTGTATTTCAATTCATCATCCTGGCTGTTTTTTTTTTTTTTGTTTTTTTTGATGGAGAATCAGCGCCTCAGGCCGGATACAGCTGGATGTGAGTAACACCACGTTTACAGCCGCTTTGCCTGGTCGCTTTCTACATACACACACAAAACAGAGGCCGGAGAAATGCAGCTGGTTCCTGTTTTCAGATCCGAAAGCCTCTTATTTTCCCTGCGTTTCCTGCTCACCTGCTCCACTTGATCCTAATTTCTTCACTGGTACACTGGCAGAATTAAAGACCCCAAACTTTTTCTTTGTTTACGTTGTGGTACCTCCAGAGGAACAACTTTTCTAGCTTTAGTATGTCAATCTTACCTGGGAAGGTACAGTACATGTCAAACTTGGAGGCACACAGTCGACTAAAATGTATGTGTATCATTATGCTTTCCCTTATTATTGAAGAATGGGGGAATTATTATGTTCTTCTTATTAATGATTATTATGGGAGTTATTGTGGCCAAGCTTAAACCTGTTCTTGCATGATAATACTCCTTTATACCGTATAAAATGAGAATCATGAAGACATGCTTCGCCAAGTTTGCTGCAGAAGAATTTCAATGACATGTAAAGTGTCCTGAACGCAACCTCAGTAAAACCTTTTGGGATCAACTGGAGTGCTGACTGCATGCACTGTCTTTTTGGCCAACATCAATGCTTGACCTGACTTAATGCTCTTCTGACCAATCAGAAGGCTGTGCATCTCAGGTCCACCAAGATGCCACTGCTGGGGCACCTGAGCAAGGCCCTTAATAACCCTCAACTGCTCACTTGTATAAAATGAGATAAAAATGTAAGTTGCTATAGATAAGAGCGTCTTCCAAATGCCGTAAACCGTTTGCTGTGCATTCCCCTTGCACATGATATTCAGATTAACAAGGTTAATATAACCTGGTTACCCGTCACCATTTGCTGAAAACATTCGAGCACTTAAACCATTCCTAGCAGCTGAAACCGCCAACACAAGACAGCGTCATCCGTCATAGCGAGATTAAACAGCATAACAAAAAACCGTCAAAACTCAGCATCCCCAAACAGAGCACTTTCTGTTACTAACGTTAATTGTTTTGACCAGTTGTAAACTCTTCTTTAAATGATCAAGAACATTTAAAAACAATAATCTTCCAGGACAAGAAGATTTTTTCCAGGACAATTTATGTTTTCTCTCATTTTCCATGTGTTTTCCAGGACTGGAACATTGGTCATTAATTTTCCAGGATTTCCAGGATGCATGGGAACCCTGCTAATTACTGCTAAGTTCCTACACATATAAAACTGTAATATTAATGTAGGCACTAATGTAGAAATAAATAACTTTCATCCATGCGTTTCTTACTGATCTTTTTCCATTTCTTCAATGCTGAGGGAAAGTACTGTTTGTCAGTAGTGGGTATGAATTAATTAATGAATTAATTAATAATAAAATTGCTTTTATAGTAAGCAGCTAAAAGGAAAACAGTGACTTACATTTCTGACTGTATTCTCTATAAGTGGGAATAAGACACGCTAGTAATACATTTGTACTCCAAGTCTTCATAATGACGACCTTGGGGAACTTAACGGAAGCAGGAAAGAAAATAATTCCACAGTGAAGTTTTAAACATGGTGACAATTTATTACTGATTAACAAAAACAATGATACATATTTACACAAATATCATTAAGCCACATATTACGAACTGTAGTACTTCAATACGTCTTTGTCAGTGGGTTTAAGGATCTTTTTCTCTGCCAAATTTACAACCCAGCCTGGGGACAAACCGAAAAAGATCTGTCGTGGGTCCTTCCTCTCGGCTAACATTTTGCACACTGTTTCCGGCGATATGTCTGGTAACGTGTAGCCGTATTTCTTTGCCAGTGCGAGCCGGGCAGCCTGGATCTGCTCTGGATCAGCAAGATAACCACGGTTATTAGCATCTACATAGTATGGAAGGAGATCTTCACCCGGGAGCATGCGCTTAGGAATGGGCTGGCCGGTCATAAAGAACGGCACTGGTTTGACAAGGATTTCTGCAGCAAAACACAGACACAAAGGGGCAAGTTACGATATGTTACACAATATTGTATGGATGGACAACCTTGGTTAAAAGATGAAGAAAAAGATGATTTGCTTTCTGGTTAGACTAGCATCCATGATTTTTTTCAGGTTTTAGACAGAAACATATCCTGAAATAAAATGCATAACTACTTAGGGCAAGGATCAAGATAGTCTTGACCTTCCTGACAAAATGTCGATTCATTTCTAAAGATCGTTTTAATTGAATTGAATTTCAACAATCATGCATGGATTGCCTAAATACAAATCCTAAATAAAAAAGTCATCACTTGTACTAATGTCTTCTGTATTTAAAGTGAAGTAAACAAAAAGGAGACTGATACAGAAGTGAATACTGAATATATCAGTTTTTTTATTTAGCATTTTTAAAATAAGGATAAATTTGGTTTTATTGTTCCAGTTTTTCTCCGGATTCTGTGTACATCTAAGGTATGATGGTGTAAGATGAATAAACGTCACTCCGCAAGTCTAAAAAAGGCTTAACTGTGTTGTTTCTGACTGTTCTGATGGGTAGCATGCAGTTCTCAGTTTTTTGCTTTACTCTTTGGGTGCTTTCTTAGCGGTTAAACAAATTTTTTTATAGTTACATTGTTTGTGCCGTGTCCATTGTGTAGTTTGGTAGTTCCACATAAATGTTTTTTTTCGCTCCAGCTCCTCTGTGTTGTCAAACATGCTGCCATGTTCCCAAACAAAAACCAAGAAGGAAACATAATCTAAGGAACTGCTTTAATCTTGATTTTTATTAGTTTGTTTGTGTCTGTCAGGAAGAGAGTGGGCTAGACTAGCAAACAGATTCAGAAAGTCCAAGTCTAAGGGATTGATTCAAATGCAAAGAAAATGTTTGTCACAGCATGAAAATTCTATATTTGAATTGTACTAAAATAGTGATATCACCAACTCCTTCTATAAATAGTCCTAAAAATGTTGTAATTGTCAACATGTATTAGAAGCTGGCTTCATGCAACATGAATATACGCCGTGTCACTCACCTAAGCTGCGAGGGTCGTAGTAGCTGGTTGAAATTACGCCTCCGTTACGTTCTACTGCGGCGATGGCGGCTTCAGAAGCACGCTGAACCTCCAGATTCACCTTAGTGCAGAATATGTCAGCTCCCTTAAATGGACACAAAAACACTTTTAGTTGGGCAAGACGGCGCTCTTAATACAAAAACCTTAAAAATGACTGACTGCTGCCCCCCTCTGGACAAACTGAATCATTTCAACAAAATAACAGTGAAGAAATTAACAATTTCAAAAAAAATCGTTATGAAAATATAATTCAAGAACATAAGCAAACCAGACAGAAAGAATAAAGTATTTGAAATGCAATCGGATAAGCATGGTTACAGTGGTCAGCACATGCTGGAAGTAAATGCTGAACATGCACTTTGCATGCTGGACTGTTTTGTCTGGAATGAAATATAAATGATATTATCCTTTGGATTTAATCAAAGCCCAGAGAGTTGGCAAAATTTGAGCAAAAATTCAGCATTCAAATCAACGTTTAACTTTGTATTACTAAAAATCATGCCAAATTTTCATTGCTTTTCTCTTTTCACCAAGTAATGATGTCATCTTATGATTGCTCCTCTCGTTATCATGCAGTTTTCAGTGGTGTCCCACTCACACTTTTAGTCATTATGAGCACATCATACTAATCATAATGCGCATACCTCTTCTACAAGATGGACACCATAGTCACGTTTGAGAGGCTGAATGGTGACCCCTCTGCCGTTGACCAGCTGCGTGAGGTCTATGGGCTGAGACGGATCCACGCGGCCGAGGTCTATTAAATACTGCAGCCTCCGCAGAGTGAGTGGTGGATATTGTTGGCGACGACTGAAGAGGAAAAAAATCTATACAGTTACATTTAAATCAATGACAAGGATATGGATCACGAGTGAAGAAAAACCTCCACACACTAACATCCCATAAAAAGTGTAACAGATTTTCCCCACCTGTGCCCCTCATTGTAGCCATATTTAGGAATGAGCAGGTAGAATGGGGTCTGGCCTCCTTCAAAGCCCAGGCGAGGACGGTTCCCTCGCTGCCGTTCACCTTTGTGTCCCCGTCCACTCTTATTCCCACCATGCTGCCCCCGACCCCGGCGCTTCTCCTACAGACAGGCATTATTTTAGCTGCACAATTCACACGTCCTCACACAACTTAACACAAACATATTTTTGCTTCATATTAAGCATCGGATCAGTCTTTGCTTTACTGGGTGTCAAAAAGGATCTAAATACTGTAACTCAGGGGTCAACTCTAGGAAGATTAGATTCCTATTTCACATAACTTTGGGATCAATTAGTCCATTGCAACATGATGACTGATTATTTCTCTACATGATTCTCGAAGTTGTTTCAGGACAAGAGTTCAATTACAGCAGCCGGCTGCGTGTGCAGAACACTTAAGGATCACCCCCAGGTTTCAAATGCAAGTGTATTCCAGATATTCACAAATAATCTAAGCACTGCTGGTTTGTTAATAATAGTTAAAAGTGCCTGCAGTTAGCTTCCAAGCTACTATCAGTAAAAATGAATTGCAGTATATAAACCTTGCTCAATCTGGAGTGACTGAAGTAGATAAGTTGATTCTACAGGGTTCAACAACATCCTGTTTACTTAATAGTAAAATCCCAAAATATCATTATCTAAAAGCATTTTCACTGAACACGTTATGTAGCACAATGTCTACGTTTCTAACCATGATGCTGTTAAATGGAGTAACACCTTAATCTCTACACAACTCACTGACTGAATGGGACATGGAGAAGAGTGTTACATTTATTAAAACTCACCATAAAACCAAAACTAGGATTTCAAACAGTGTGTTTGAAATAAAATGCTTCTGTTAAGGGCTTGTTATTAAAAGAGATTGTATGTCACTGATAAAATAAAAGCAAAAGAAATACATTTTTCCAGACTTATTCTGCTCAGTATTTGAAACTACACTAATTTTCCATTATTCAAATTTATAGGTGAAGTCGGTAAAAAAAAAAAAAAAAAATGGATACAATTTAGATCATTTTCCAAATTACTTGCACTGGTGATGATGATGGATTTTTTCCACTGTACATAGAACTGTCTATATTATATATGGTTTCATGTCTTGTCAATGCCATTCTGTTTACACTGTGGAGCTTCTGTACTATAACAAATTCCTCGTATGTGAAAACATACTTGGCAATAAAGATCTTTCTGATGATGGTGGTGGTGATGATGATGATGATTATGGTGATGATGATGGTGATGCTGATTCGAACGGATCTAAACCTAAATCTCGATATTCATACATGTAGCTAGTATGAAAGGCTAACAGGATAATACCAAGTCATTGAACTTCTAGGTTTTAACTAGCAACTAAAGTAACAAATGTTTTGTTTCCGACTTCAGTCACTATGTTTAACTGTTTAGAGACACGTTTTCATTTAGTCATTCCTAACCCAGTAAAGTTAAAAGAACCAAACCCTGTTAGTTCTGGCTAACATGCTAGCTAAAAAATCTTACTGATGCTTCATACAGAAACATGACTTACATTTATCCTTGCACCGGGATTTGGCCGAAGGTTAGCTAGGGTTATCCGTGGTAAATTCCTCACAATGTCTATACTTTTTCCCCCGGTGGTCTTGGACACAGACATTTCCCTTGCTGCACATTTGCTAGTCAGCTTACTACTCAAGGGCAAGTGTCATGGCGGACAAACACGTGGTAAAGCGCCCCGGAAAAACATGCAGCACGAGGAAGTGCTGGAAAATGTCAAATCTCTGTGCACACCTGAGGGGGTATCTAGAGGTTGCATTTAAAGCCTATATTTTAAGCAGACATGTTTTACGAGGTAACGAGGCATATTATGAAAGAACTGTATACCTGGAGCAAATTCCATTTAAAAATCGTCAGTGAGAATAAAGATAATAATATATGCATATGTGTTTTGTAACAAAGCAATAATTATACCTCATGACGTTAAAATACTATTTTAAAATAATGGTGAATAAACAGTCATCAAAACATGTTGACCTTGTGGAGATGCCGGGGATTGAACCCGGGGCCTCATACATGCAAAGCATGCGCTCTACCACTGAGCTACATCCCCACTGCGCAGTAGGAAAGAAAAAGTATCGAATAAATAGGATCCCTGTGAAAAGGTGTTTGATATCAATAAATAACATATGCATAATTATGTGCTTTTGCACTTTCATAACAATACCAATAACTATAAGAAGTATAATATTAAAAATGCAAGAAATTACTAAAAAAAAAAGGGATGCACCCTAGGAGGAAGATAATCCATAATGAGTTGGTGCTATATCAACATGCTAAACTCTGACAGTAAATACGTACATGAAGGTTGAAAACATTCAACCTGCCACAGGAGCTTCTGACCCAGTTTTCTTTAGCTGCCATTGAGTCTGTTCTGTGCAGATCACTAATGGTCTAGTTTTGTTTCACTACCCAAATCAGACATAAGAATTCTACAACAGAAAGTCCAGTCTGCTGAGCGAATCACACTCTCCAGGAACTCTACACTTACAGAATGAGAAAAATCATTTCAGACCTCACTCACACTGCCCACAGCCTCTTTAAACTGCTGCACATGTCCGGGATCAGAAAGCAATGAGCACAAGAGCATCCAGACACAAGAGCAGCTTTTCCCCCACACAGGCGATGAAAAGTTAACTGCCTCCTAGGACCCTCTTAGTGCATGTTTATCATTCTTATTGGATATTTCCTTATATACTTTTTTAAATTTATTCCAGTTTATCCTCTGGGTTCTCAAGCTTTCTCCCACTCTTCAAAACACATGCATGTTGATGGATTCTCTACGCCAAATTACCCGTGTGTGAATGTGTGTTCATGGTGTCTCATGCAACCCATCTGGGGTGATTTGTTCCACCTTGTGCACAGTGTTACAAAGTTAACCTGGGGACATTGTCAAGGCCCCCTGTAACTGCCTCCGCACTTTCTTGTCCAAACAATAAACACATATTGGGTGTGTGGTAGATTAGTGGTTAAGGTCTTGGGCTACCAATCGGTAGGTTATGAGTTTGATCCCAGGTTCACCAAGCTGCCACTATTGGGCCTCTGAGCAAGGCCCTTAATGCTCAGTTATAAATATATATAAAAATTAGATTATGTAAGTTGCTCTAGATAAGGGCATATGCCAAATTCTGGTAATGTAAATATGCCATGTTGTAACTTTACTGTTTCACGTTGTCAAAAAGCGTCCCTTAAACATTGTCAACACTTTACCTTTTTATTATTATTATTATTATTATTATTATTATTATTATTATATAATTATCCACATGGTCAGGAGTGTGTTCGTTCTTTCCTAACGCCTCCGGTCACATCAGCAAAAGTATTCCACTAAAATCTTCCTTTAAAGATAAAAATATCACTGAAATACAAGAAAAATAGAAAATCTACATATATTTTAACACTGAACCTTTAGTCGCTTCGCCTTAACACATTTGACCATTGCTATGGAAAAAGATCAGATATACCTGAAGGGAAAGGTTTTTTTTTGCTTATTTTTTTCAAAGTTTTGATATTTCCCCATTTAAATCTGTTATTTAATTATTACATAAGGATAAAAATGGAAGATGATAAGAACCTGCACAACACAGAAGTGAACAAATACTAAGTGATTGGATTTTTTTTTAAATCTTTCTTCATTTTCAGTTAATTTAGGAAAAGTCACCAAATTTCAGGTCTACATGTAGCTACAACTACACACTACACACCAACACAAACTTATCGGTATTTGATGAACCAATAGCAGCTGGCGGACTCTGCGTTATAATAAACTTCCACCAATCCGAGTTCACATAGATGATGCGTCATAAAAGGCAGAACTTCCTGTGTCAGTTTGGAGTGAAGGGTATATGGTTGGTCCAAAACGCCACACCCCTAGAGTGCTGATCCCGGATCAGGCTTTTGATTCAGGTACCGTATTTAAGACATATCCATGTAAGATTAGAGCTGAACGGAGAGCTGTTTTAGAGTCTGTATATAGGGTTTACGCGCTGTAGGATCTATCTACATGGCTCTAAACTAGATTAAGGTGCAAAAGGAGAAAAAGGTTTACTGAATTATAATAGTTTAGTTTATGTGATTTTGTCTTTTTTTGCATTAGAAACCACAGTCCTTATTTGCAGGAGACACAGCGTGGGTGTCGGCGTGGGTACATGTTTATTCTCCTACTGAAAGTCATCCTGATCTCCGGTATATGTGCGGTAATAACATGTCCGTGCCGCTTCCCTCCATTGTGCCGGCCGCCCGCAAAGCTACAGCGGCGGTAAGACACACACACACACACACACACACACACACACACCTGACAAAAGGTGGAGCTGGTGGGGTTGGAGTGGGGTTGGTCTGCACTTCTGTATTGGAATGTAGTAAAGGTATGTTGTCATGTCACCAGAAAAAACTTACTTGATATATACACTCTACATCATAGGTCACTAACAGGCGGACCGCGGTCCGGGTCTGGACCCAGAAGCTGTCCAATCCGCCCCCGGACCTACAGACAAAACAAAAGTTTACGATTTAAAACTTGACGAAGCGCTTCTAATTTAATCGGCGCAGCTTTACGGTAGCGGTAGTGCAAACGCACAGACCAATTGCATGCGAGTTAAACCATCCCACGTGATACCACTCAGCCAATCAAGTCTGTGCATTACTGAAGTAAACACTGCGACTCAACAGTGCAAGACAGGTGAGAGAGAATTAGAGTAAAGTTACACGTGAAAGAAAGATAGCGATACATGTAGAAAACAAAGGGAGAGAAACAGACGAGTGAGACGGAGAAAGGGAGAGAAACAGTCGAGTGAGACGGAGAAAGGGAGAGAAACAGTCGAGTGAGATGGAGAAAGGGAGAGAAACAGATGAGTGAGACGGAGAAAGGGAGAGAAACAGTCGCGTTAGACAGAGAAAGGGAGAGAAACAGACGAGTGAGACGGAGAAAGGGAGAGAAACAGTCGAGTGAGACGGAGAAAGGGAGAGAAACAGACGAGTGAGACGGAGAAAGGGAGAGAAACACGAGTGAGACGGAGAAAGGGAGAGAAACACGAGTGAGACGGAGAAAGGGAGAGAAACACGAGTGAGACGGAGAAAGGGAGAGAAACACGAGTGAGACGGAGAAAGGGAGAGAAACACGAGTGAGACGGAGAAAGGGAGAGAAACACGAGTGAGACGGAGAAAGGGAGAGAAACAGACGAGTGAGACGGAGAAAGGGAGAGAAACAGTCGAGTGAGACGGAGAAAGGGAGAGAAACAGATGAGTGAGACGGAGAAAGGGAGAGAAACACGAGTGAGACGGAGAAAGGGAGAGAAACACGAGTGAGACGGAGAAAGGGAGAGAAACACGAGTGAGACGGAGAAAGGGAGAGAAACAGACGAGTGAGACGGAGAAAGGGAGAGAAACAGACGAGTGAGACGGAGAAAGGGAGAGAAACAGTCGAGTGAGACGGAGAAAGGGAGAGAAACAGTCGAGTGAGACGGAGAAAGGGAGAGAAACAGTCGAGTGAGATGGAGAAAGGGAGAGAAACAGACGAGTGAGACGGAGAAAGGGAGAGAAACAGTCGAGTGAGACGGAGAAAGGGAGAGAAACAGTCGAGTGAGACGGAGAAAGGGAGAGAAACAGTCGAGTGAGACGGAGAAAGGGAGAGAAACAGTCGAGTGAGACGGAGAAAGGGAGAGAAACAGTCGAGTGAGACGGAGAAAGGGAGAGAAACAGTCGAGTGAGACGGAGAAAGGGAGAGAAACAGTCGAGTGAGATGGAGAAAGGGAGAGAAACAGTCGAGTGAGATGGAGAAAGGGAGAGAAACAGTCGAGTGAGATGGAGAAAGGGAGAGAAACAGTCGAGTGAGATGGAGAAAGGGAGAGAAACAGTCGAGTAAGACGGAGAAAGGGAGAGAAACAGATGAGTGAGACGAAGAAAGGGAGATAAAGAACAAATGGCGCTCTCCAAAAAAAGAAAAGTGGACAGCAAAAATAGAGCATTTAATCCAGAATGGACAGACTCATTTCTGTTCATACTTCCCACTTCACACTAAACCAGTGTGTCTCATATGTTCAGAAACCGTGGCACTTATTAAAAGTGGCAATGTGAAACACCATTATGAAACAAAACAAAGGATTTGAACAAACATATCCACTCAAATCTGAAGACAGCGTCCCTGAGACAGCTTTCCCAGGTCTGAGGAAAGTAGCCCTATACATACGACTGCGAGGCAGCTTTCTCTACAATGAACATAATCAAAATTAAATATCGTTCCAGGCTCACTAATGAGCACCTCCACATGTGTATGAGAGCGGCCCTGACTCCATTCAAGCCCAGGTTTAACCCTAACCGTAACCCAAGCCCAGGTTTAACCCTAACCCAAGCCCAGGTTTATCCCTAAGCCAAGCCAAGCTAGAGCTCAGCTCTCTCACTGATATATAAAAGAGAAAGTTAAGCACTTTATTTAAACATACACAATTTTCACATTTTATTTATTTTCTCTTATTTTGAAATGTAGCCTTACTTTTATTTATTTAATGAGAGAAGGTTATACATATCTACAATGATACCTATGTTCAGTTCTATGTTATGTGACAATAAATATTGTCAAAAGGATTTTGAATTGTACTGAATTTATTTGATTTGACAGTCAGGTATTGATTGCTTGCAGATGTTGATACTACTAGGCTACTTAAATATATATCACATTAACTAGTTAGACATTTTGATCTTCCAGGCCTTTGCGTCAAGAAATTTTCTCTTACTGGACCTCTTTAAATTTTAGTTGAATACCTCTGCACTATACCTATATCCATTAATCTCTATTGACACCAGTCCATCAGGCCCATATATGGTGCTTCTAAACCATTGGCACAAAATTGGAAGCACACAATTATGTATAATGTCTTGTATGCTGTATACTGTGTGTATGCTGTACCATTCCAATTTCCCTCCATGGTCCATGAAGACAAGGTTGTCAAGGTTGAAGTGGAAGAACTTGTGGCCTGCACAGATTTGCATAAAGTTGAACATTTCTTACCTTTTGTCACCACATCAGCCATCGACATTATGTCGCTAGAAGTCGCCAGCTTTAGTTGAAAATGAATTCGCTCTGTTCATTTCGATAACCTCTATGTGTCAGCGTAGCACAACACAGACTGTGTCCAATAAAACTCCTCACTCAACGTCACTGCATGGCCTCACTAATGCTCTTGTGAATGAATGAGCAATCCCTGCAGTCATGTTCCAAAATAAATAGAAAACCTTCCAAGAAAACACTGTACCCACTAAGTAGACAGTGTTTAAAAAGTACAGAAATGATAATCTATCTGAAACACCTTTACCAGCAGCATACACTCATCTAAATGAAATATTTTTATCTGGTGATGCAGGGCTTATAGATTAGCTGAGAATCTGTGCTTAGCCTGAAATATGCTACAGTCGATAATTGCACATGTTAAACACTATACTGTATATGATGGGTTAATCTGATGAATAGGCCACTACGTGCAGATATTAGATATTGTAGATATTTTGTTATTAAAAAAGTGTCGACACCTAGATCTTACTGTGCAATAGTGAGAGAATTATAAATGTTGTTTTATAGTAATTAGCAGTGACATGGATATTTGCTTAAATTCCCAGGTAATCTTCCTCCATGGCCTGGGAGATACAGGGTAAGATGTGCACACCTGTGAGTTAAGTGTGAATTAATAAAATTAAGTTGCCACACTGATATAACTATTACTTGCCATTATTCAAATTAGACATGGCTGGGCTGAGGCTATGGCTGGGATCAGGACCCCTTATGTCAAGTACATTTGCCCTCACGCGTATGTACAATGCTTAATATTATCACATACAAGCATATTCCTAAAATATATTTCCAAGGTTGTTATTTCATTTTCTTTTCTATTTCTTTCTTTCATGGATTATGCCAGACCAGTAATGCCAGTTACCCTTAACATGAACATGGCAATGCCTTCCTGGTAAGTATAAGTGATTTGGAATTGTACCTCATTGACCCAGTTCTCAGAACCAGTCACTGTTCAGGTTAATTATATGATTTGTGTCCTATATCACAGGTTTGATATCATTGGGTTGGGTCCAGATGCAGAGGAGGATGAGACTGGGATTAAAAAGGCTGCAGAAAGCAGTGGGTACATCTTCAATGTTTTAATGAAAGGTGAAAACATTCTTCTACATGTTTTAAGTGCGATATGTTCTATTATCTTTTGCAGTCAATGCTTTGATCGATCAGGAGGTAAAGAACGGAATTCCGTCTCATCGCATCGTATTGGGTGGCTTCTCACAGGTGAGAAAATGTGTGAAATTTAAATACTGCAAAAAGTAATTATTAATTCTGTGAATGGTTTGTGAATGAAACAGATTTGTTTGCTAATTAAATTCTCATTCATGATACTTGTAGTATGTTCTTGATTTAATCTCTATGCTTTTTGTGTGCACTGTATGTATGTGTGTATTTACAGTGCTGAAATACTGAAAACAGAATTCTAGAAATGTTTGCAAATGTATGAAAGAGGAAAAAACTGAAATATCACATGTACATAAGTATTTGGACGCCTTGCAAAGACCCTTTAGCTCAGATGCCTCCCATTTCTCTTGATCGTTGCTGAGATGATTCTACACCTCGAGTGGAGCCCACCTGTGGAAAATTAAACTGATTGGACATTATGTGGAAAGGCACTCGCCTCTTCTTGGAAGGCCTCACAGCTGACAATGCATATCAGAGCAAAAACCTAGCCATGAGATCAAAGGAAAAACCTGCAGGGCCCAGAGACAGGATTGTTGCAAGGCACTGATCTGGGGAAGGCTAAAAAAATTTTTGGTTACACTGAAGATTTCCAAGAGCACAGCAGCCTCCATAATTCTTAAATTGAACCAGGACTCTAGGAGGTATCCAAGAGCCCGATGGTCACTCTGACTGAGCTACAGAAATCCTGTGTGGAGACGGAACAAAGTTCCAGAAGGACAACCATCACTGCAGCCTTCCACCGATCTGGGCTTTAAGGAAGAGTGGCTAGACTGAAGATTCTCCTCAGTGCAAAACACATGAAAGCCCGCATGGAGTTTGCAAAAAAACCACCTGACGCACTCTCATACTGTGAGGAACAAGATTCTCTGGTCTGATGAAACGAAGATTAAACTGTTTGGCCTAAATTCTAAACATTAGGTCTGGAGGAATCCAGGCACAGCTGCCCAATACCACTGCCCAATAACTGCTCAATCACCTGCCCAATGCCATCTCAACAGTGAAGCATGGTGGTGGCAGCATCATACTTTGGGGGTGTTTTTCAGCAGCAGGGACTGTGAGACTGTTCAGAGTTGAGGGAAAGCTGAATGGAGCAAAATACAGAAATATCCTCAGTAAAAACCACAGCGCTCAGGACCTCTGACCGAAGGTTCATCTTCCAACATGACAATGACCATAAACACACAGCCAAGACAACACAGGAGTAGTTTAGACACAACTCTATGAATGTTATAGAGTTGCTAAGCCAGAGCCCTGACTTGAACTGTATTGAACATCTCTGGAGTGACCTGAAAATGGCTGCCCACCTACTGTCCCCATACAACCTGACCAAGCTTGGGTGAATTTGCAGATATGTACATGCAATATTTAATTTTTTTTCATTCATTCATTCATTCATTCATCTTCTACCGCTTATCCGAACTACCTCGGGTCACGGGGAGCCTGTGCCTATCTCAGGCGTCATCGGGCATCAAGGCAGGATACACCCTGGATGGAGTGCCAACCCATCGCAGGGTTAATTTTTTTTCCTTTTAATAAATTTACAGACATTTTTAGAATTCTGTTTTCACTTTGTTTTCAGTCTGTCATTATGGGGTACTGAGTGTAGAATTATGAGAAACAAAATTAATTTGAACCATTGTAGTATCAGGCTGCAACACAACAAAATTGTATAAAAAAGTATAAACTATAAATATATAAAATGTGTGTTTTTAGGGTGGTGCACTATCACTTTATACGGCTCTAAAGACCCATCAGAAACTTGCTGGTGTTGTTGCTCTAAGCTGCTGGCTGCCTCTCAGGAACTCGCTCTCAAAGGTATAGAGTACATTTCTGTGTATATTTCTCCTTTCTCACCATTCTGCTGCTAGTGGGTGGATGAACCCATCTAAATTTAGATGTATTTATATTTCTCTCTCTCTCTCTCTCTCTCTCTCTCTCTCTCTCTCTCTCTCTCTCTCTCTCTCTCTCTCTCTCTCTCTCTCTCTCTCTCTCTATTTACCTGTATAGTCAGCGATTGGCACTAATAAGGATATACCAGTGCTACAGTGTCACGGTGAAGCAGATCCTCTGGTTCCTTTGATCTTTGGGCGTCTTACGGTGGAGAAGCTTAAGACCATGCTGAATCCTAACAGCATCACCTTCAAAACATATCCTGGGATGCCCCACAGCGCCTGCCCAGAGGTCTGTCCCCAAATGAATGAAACAGTGTCTGCTTTTTTCTTGAACTTTGTTTAGTTAATGCTATATGTATTAAAATTGGAGGAATAGCTTTAGTAGATTCATAACCAACCCTTTTTTTTTTTCTTTCTGCTCAACAGGAAATGGTGGATATAAAACAATTCATTGAGAAGCAGCTACCTCCCATTGACTAATCAACAACGCCTTAATGATCCATTGTGTTGATCAGTGGCTACAAGCCCTTTCCAGCTAATGTCTTGTCATTTGACTGAACTGACGACAAAACAACCAAATCCAAATTCTGGACTAATCCTGATCTTGAACTTGTGCAAATTCAAGACAGTACAATGGTTCTCAGTTCTTGTTCTGGTATACTCATACCCTGCATATTTTGTTAGTTTTTCTTGCTTTAACATGATTAATTAAATCACTCAATAAACTGGCACTTCCTGATGTGTGAAATGTGTGTTTGATAAAGAAGGGAAAATATCTACAGAGTCTCGACTAGGTTGAGGAGTACTGTGAGCTTAAAAGCAATGATCGAGCTAAGACAAATTAACCGGTCATAGTAACCTTTGGCCTTGTGGTGTTTTGCTTTGAGCATTTTGAACATTAGTTTTGGGACTAGCTCAGTGAAATAACCTGTGTGATTATACAGAAACAATAGGTTTCTGTTGACAAAATTATACAATAAAAGACATGCCTTGTACTAGCTTTGATTATGTATGTGGAAGGTTCTGTACTGTATACACAGATTTTAGCTATTGGTTTAACACGTTTTTATATATCATCTTTATTTATAATATACTAATGTAACATTTTCTTCTTTTTTTACTTTTGGCTTTTCCTGTAAGGGGTCGCCACAGCGAATCATCTGTTTCCACGTAACTCTTTACTCAGCGTCCTCTACTCTTGCACCAATTAACTTCATGTCCTCATTTAACACATTCATATATCTCCTCTGTTTTTCCTCTTGACCTCTTACCTGGCAGCTCCATCTCCAACATCCTTCTACCAATATAATCATCTCCCTCCACTGTACATGTCCAAACCATCTCATTTGCACTGTCCCTTACATTTACGGCAATTGACTTATGTATATGACATTTATACAGTTGAGCAATTGAGGGTTTGCTCAGGGGCCCAAGAGTGGCAGCTTGGTGGCACAGGGATTCGACTCATGACCTTCTGATCAGTAGTCCAACACTGCTACCACCGAGCTACCACTTCTTCTGATGTGCTTGTTCCTAATCCTGTCCATCCTCATCACTCCTAAAGAGAACCTCAGCATCCTCATCTCTTCTATCTCCATCTCTGCCTCATGTCTTTTCCTCACTGCTACAGTCTCTTAACACATACAGCAAAGCTGCTCCCTCTACTATCTTGTACACCTTTCCTTTGATTCTTGCTGACACTCTTCTGTCACACAACACTCCTGACAGTTTTCTCCACCCCCTCTAACCCGTCTGCACTCGCCTCTTCACCTCTTTTCCACACTCCCAGTCACATTGAACGGTTGACCCCAAATACTTAAACTCCTGTACCTTTTTGACCTCAGCCCCCTGTAACCTCACTGTTCTTCTTAAACACATGTATTCTGTCTTACTATGGCTGACTTTCATTTTCTATTCTTTCCAGAGCAGCCCTCCACCATTCCAGGTGATCCTCCACCTGCTCTCTACTCTCATTACAGATCACAATGTCATCCACAAACATTGTCCACAGAGATTTCTGTATGACTTCATCTATCAACCTGTCCATCACCATAGCAAACAAGAACGGACTCAAAGCCGATCCTTGATGTAGCCCCACCTCCACCTTGAACTCCTCTCTCTGACCTCCAGCACATCTCACTGCTGTCATACTCCTCTCATACTTATCCTGAACTATTCTGACATACTTCTCTGCCACTCCTGACATCCCCATACAGTACCATAGCTCCTCTTTCGGCATCCTGTCATGCTATTATAACATAACATGCTTTAATAGGAACATTTGCACCCCTGATTGTGCATATATTTATCCACTCAGCCAATCATGTGGCAGCATTATGCATTAACTATGCAGATACAGAATGTTTGCATCAAACAGAATACAGATAGATATAATCTTGAATGTAGCTTTAGAATCCTATGCTTCGTAAACCAGAGTAGAACCCGATGTGGAACCTACTGCTGCTTTAGCACATCTGCCTCAATGCTTGAAGATGTGTTCTGAAATGCTTTTCTGCTCATCACTTCTGTAAAGAGTGATTATTTGTATAATTGTAGCCTCCCTATCACCTGGGTTGTAAAAAAAAAAACACTGGGTTGTAAAAAAAACATTTTAAAGAGACAATCATTTAGTATGATGGATAAAGTCATTTCTATCCTGAAATTTCTTTGAAAACACGTTTTTTATGTCAAGTAACCTGCTAGTGATGGCAGGTACAAGAACAGTGCCAAGATGCCAGTCTTTTAATAGTTGTGCATAATCTTTAAAATAATATTATATTCAGTACCTATCCTTTAGATTTCAATTACACAAAAGATGTGCAGCATATAAAAGAACTGAAAATAAAGTCACTTAATTTTGGGCCAGGTTTGGACCACTGATCTCCTTCTTAACACCAGTGTTGAGAACTTCTAGCTTGTAGTTCATTTGTATTCAGTGGAAGATTCGAAAATATATATCAAATAGTACATAGACTTACTGACAAATATTTGTGCTTTATTATTGATGTATATATCTTTATACAGTTTATCCCGGTATACACAAGTGAACATATCAAATGCATCCTCTGAACTTCAAAAACATGCATGTAGTAATAAATAAATCACAAAACTTAACTTTATTGGTCCAAGTCCTATTTCAGATGTTCTATAGTGTGTGTGTGTGTGTGTGTGTGTGTGTGTGTGAGTGTGTGTATGTGTGTGTGTGTGTGCGTGTGCGTGTGTGTGAAAGAGAGAGAGAGAGTGTGTGAAAGAGACGTACATAAATTGTAATGTTTTAAATGTAGTCATTACTTTTGTTCTGTTCTACTATAATTGATTTGTTATATATATCCTAATATAGATTCTCTGTATTTATAGCAAGGCACAAGTGTTCATCTGCCATTTCAGTACCTGTTGCACACCAGAGGCAGACAAATATTCAAATATATCTTTATCTCATTTAAATATTTATATACAATCCTTCCAACGCTAAAATCAGAGCCAGATACTGTTGTTTTCCGTTTAACCACTAACTAATAACTTAGTGGACTCAAAGTGTTACAAAAGTCCAGAACAATGTAACAGTACATCAGGACACTGGAAAATGAGTGTGGTCAAGGGGCAGTGTAAAATGGCGTATGAATGTAGTCTGATAGTGAGAATGAGATACAGACAAAAAGATAGAGTGTGTGAGTGTGTGTGTGTGTGTGTGTGTGTGTGTGTGTGAGAGAGAGAGAGAGAGAGAGAGAGAGAGAGAGAGACAGTTATATAGATAGAGCTCTAGATAGATCAATGCTCTGTATGTGCATGTGTGTTAGGACTCTTCTGTTTTAGCTGTTTCCAAACTTGCAATAAGGTCTGCATAAACACTGGAGCTCATGTAGCGAGGATATGAGTCTCGTTGCATGAGTGTGTATATTTGCTGCTGTGCCTCATCAAAGGTTTGAGAGGACGGGTTCAGCATGTTCTTGCTAATCACCTCCCGTGCATGGGAATCCAGACTCACCTAGTTGAACACACAACAGGCAGCAAAACGTACAAGGAATAACAATGCTACTTATAATATTATTGTAACTCCAATTAATAAACCCATTTGTGTCAGTGTGTGTTTTGGGTGTACATATACCTCTCTAGGTGACAGCACAGAGACGTAGTCCTCATATATTTGCTTAACAGTCTGTTCCACTACAGTTCTGTTGGTCTCTTTCTTTAGATCCTCACAGGCCAGCCAGAACAACAGGTTTTCCTCACTGAACTCACTCTTAAGGAAATGACGGAAACTGTTCCGGCCATTCGGGCTCTTAATCAAGTGTTCGAATGATTTTGCCCATGATTGTGTCTCCTCTAGTGATGGAGCAGCTCTGTAAAGCCAAAATAGCATAGTACAAATAAATACTAGTGTATCCGTAGCATGTTTGTGTTTGTAAGGGTCACAAGTTTACGTTTTTTTATTTAGAACATTTAATAACACAAAACAAAATCAGCCTAATTAATCTTTTCAGACATGAGACTACTTTCTCAGAGTGATGAATTTGTGGTTTAACACAAGGAAACACTGATTTGGATCTGATTTTGTATAGATATTGATTAACTATTAATTATTTTACTGCACTGCTTTTTACTCCAAAAATGTTTTACTTATTGCTCCAGTGCTGAAAAGATGTTGCAGGGAATAAAATATAGTAGATTTGGTAAGACATGACATTAATAGATATAGATTTGGTAAGACATGACATTAACTTGGGCCCGGTGATAAACTTTCCCTTGAGTGCACAATATTGAAACAGTATTAAAATAATAATAATAATAATAATAATAATAATAATAATAATAATAATATGTAATAGAGTTATTATTACATTAGAGGCAGATTGTTGGTCAATTAGAGTTATAGTATCATGTAAACAAAAAACATCCACACACACACACACACACACACACACACACACACACACACACACACACACACATATATATATATTATGGTACTTACGGTTCCTGAACTGTTGCTTCAATTTGTTTTTCATTTATCTTCTGAATCTTTTCTGCCTCTGCCTTAGAAGGTCTTACTGTAAGACTACATACATGAGTGTGATGTAACAACATGTTTTTTCCTCTTTTTGTACACTGTACAAACATTAGTATAAGCAGTATCCCACTGTGTAAAGCTCCACTGGGACTATCATGTAAACATATAGTCCTTCTAGTAAACTTAATAAAGCACACCTGAACCTAATTCTGACACACTCCTTAACACTCATACACAGTTTATATAGTTTACAACAGGGTACACAGTAAATAAAAAAACACAGCATACATATTCACCACAGACCAACAGTTTTTATGACTTAAAAAAACAAACTTTGCCAAAAGCTACTGCAACAAAAAACAAGATTAAATCAGCTAGCTTGAACAAATGTGCTTGTCTGCCTAGTGTGAAGTCTCTACTCACTCTAGATTTTTAAGTGAACTGACTTGAGTGCAGCCTCTGTGTGCAATCAATTGTGTCTAATCTACAGGCCCGGTAGTTTGTATTATAAACAAATGTATGTCGTGCCATCTAGGGTTGTGCAAAATGTTTAGGGTTCTTACCAGGAGCAGCTACAGCAACAGCACCAACAGAAGCAGCAAGCATTTGGAGGTGCATTGAGCCAACCGAGAGTGTACCTATTTACGTTGTCCTGCATATCTTTGTTGGAAGAAGCCATATGCGTCTGGACGGCATTTCCAGTGTCCTGTTCTGGACATTTCCCCATCTCCACCTGCTCGGACCCCATGAGCTACAACACAATAATAATAATGCATGGTTTTTATAAATAAAAAAATGACTCAATAAATCAAGATACATTGGATCTGATTAGATATACAAATAGGAAACACAATCCAAATGCAAGACGCTGTCTTATTTATAAAAGCAGAACGTGTAATCGTACTTTGCTGGTTGGTTGTAGTCTAACTGTACAGATGAACGTACTGCAATTAAAACAGGCAGAAACTCTGCAAGCTGTAACACTATTAATTCATTTAAGCAGCTGTCCTCTGGGACTAGTCCGGAAAAAAAGGCCTGCATGCCAGAATACACAGCAGGCATTTAGCAAATAACGAAAATCCATTGAGATCAATTACAGCACAGCAGCTGAGCACAACCACAACATACACATGCATATGCACGCCTCTTACAACAATTTCCAAACATTACGACCTGTTATTTTCCAAATTAAAAAAGACTTTACAGCAATAGGGCAAAATATTTTGTGAATAAATCAGCAACTTATTATTATTATTATTATTATTATTATTATTATTATTATTTCTATCATCATCATCATCATCATCATCATCATCATCATCATTATTATTATTATTTTTATTATTATTACTGTCTTAAAAAAATACATTTAAAGTCCTATAAAATGTTTGTTTGGCGTTTTAAGACAAAATCCATAGGCTTTACATTTATAATAGCATCCTAGCCTCATACATACCTCATAAAACAGCCCTCGTTTGAAGCTTACAAGGCTTTGTGTAAAACTAGAAATGCCAAACCATATTTCATGAGTTCAGTCATTTTCATGTATCCATAAGTTGAAAAGAATTAAACTGCATAACAGAGTAAATCAGCCCTTATTATTCCGCATACACAGGCTGTTTATAGCGCCGTTTCTCTTCCAGCGCATCCTCACATCCTCACACAGCCAGAGGAATCTGCCAGAGCACGTATACATGATGAGATACACCGTTACAGTACAATTTAACCTGCATAGTCAAATTCTGAATAGTCTAAATACGTTCATTTTGGTCAATTCGAGCACTGCTTACCGCATTACCACTGGTATCAGGTGTGGATAATATTCACGGCGCGCTACTCACACGCCCATTATCCTCTGTGCGCTTTACTGCTTTGTGCGCTCCCGCTCCAGTGCGCATGTGCGCGCAGCTCTCGCCTGAACTGGACGCGCTTTCTTCTGAAGACTGCGTCCTAAAAGCGCAGACTCAGCAAGATTGCTAGATGTTTCGGAAAAATAGCACAACGGTTTTCTTTTCATTAAACTACCTGAGGCTATTTTTTTTGGCAAACCTGTGATTTTCTGACTACATAGAAAAGTCATGTGTTTGAAGTTGTGCGTAAAAGTGACACGTTGATCATTCAAACTTAAAAATTATCACCAGAAATATAAATGAACAAACATACAATCCTGAAATAATTATGCGCGTTTGTTGTTCGTGTGAAAAGACTCGAAATCTTGACTGAATGATGGATTAAAGCCAATGATAGAACAAATCAACACCAGAGGGCGCCAGCATCATTTCTCTATAGAAGAGGACATAAAAATCACAATCTAAAATTAAATGAATAACCTCTGTCTCTGTCTCTGTCTCTGTCTCTCTCTCTCTCTCTCTCTCTCCCCCCCTCTCTCTCTGTCTTTCTCTGTCTCTCTCTCTGTCTGTCTTTCTTGTCTCTCTCTCTGTCTTTCTCTGTCTCTGTCTCTCTCTCTGTCTGTCTTTCTCTGTCTGTCTGTCTCTCTCTCTCTCTCTCTCTCTCTCTCTCTCTCTCTCTCTCTCTCTCTCTCTCTGAATATGTGTATGTGTAAACCAAAACACTCTACTAGTCAACTTAAACAGTGGTTATTTGAGTACCTTTAGCCTTCCATTCAGCATAAAGTAATTGGGTAAAACTGCATGCATTTGTACAGGTGTTACTATTAAACTGGTAAATGTGCAGATCTATAGACTGAACTGAACTGTTTGAATTTTAAAAATATGTTAAATGTGACATTTCTTTTACAGAATGAGAGCACAAGCCTCTTTTCAGGCTAAACATTTCCCCAAAATGAATTGTGTTCAAAACTCTAAGCATTACAGATGCACTGTTCACAGTGAGACAAAAAAGTATTTGGACAGTCCATTGTGGCATCATTTTAGAACAAAGTTACAGTGTTTTAGTGTTTAGTTTTTGATCCTAATAACTAAGCTAGAAATAAGCTAGTTTCTGTGTGGTTTTCTCAAGTTTCAAGCAGCAAAACCTTCATCCACTCTAGAGCATCAACAAGCTGTTTGTTTTTGTCCTTGCACTCAGGGAGTGTGTTGGGTTGGTGGATTTGGGCAAGCAAAGCCTAAAATTCTGTTTTGGCAAAAAATGGCAGCTGGTGTGATTTGGATCATTATCCTTCAGAAGAAAACACTTCTGTCACTTGCATAATGTCTTCACAGATTTCTGCAAGTATGCATCCAATATGCCTCTATACACCTCTGAGTTTGTGTTGGTATCAATAAACACAAGCTCACCAATACCACTACAGGAAAAACAGCCCCAGGCTTTGACATTTTACCTCCATCCAGTTTGGTTGGCATTCTGCACATGAACACCATCAGATCCATAGAGATTACATTTGGATTCATCTGAAAATAAGACAGTTCTCCAGAAGCTGCTGTCATTCTGTCCATGTTCTTTTGCTGAGTTCCATTTCTTGAGACTGATGAATGGTTTCCACTGCTTTACTCTCCCTCTCTATGTAACCCTGTTTGTTGAGCATGTTTTAAACAGTTTGTGATCTAGTTGTATCTGGTAATTCTTACTGATGTCTGAAGCAATCCTAGCTGCTGCTTTTTTTATTTTATTTTTTTTATTTTAGTCACAATTATCCTGCCCCGTCATTTGCCAATTCTGTGGCCTGTTTTGAGTACATTTTGAGAATGTACTTCTTATACATTTTGTAATTACATTTAAACAGTTGGTAAATTTATATGGTGTGTTTGGGATCAATTAATTGCCATTTCAAACTGCTGCTTTAGACAGCAGAGTAACCCCATGGTATAGTTCATTACATTAATTATGAATTAACTGTGACAACCAGAAAAATCTGAAGTGTCCAAGTACAGTCATCTCATTTATCTAATTTATCCAGCTGAGCAATTGAGGGTTAGTGGCAGGTTAGTGGCCCTGGGATTTAAACTCATGACCTTCCACTCACTAGTCTAACACCTTAACGACTAGGCTACCACATCCCCTATGTATCTATTACTTTTTGTAAAATAATTTAGCATTTTAAACATATCTATTTTCTGTGCTTGCTAGGTATTACTATCTTTGACAGCTAATTCCCAATTGTTCATAATTATTAAGAGAAAAAATGTGCAAAACGTTATCTTTTGGTAAAAAAAAAAAAAAGAAAAGAAAAGAAAAAAGAAAAGAAATCGCTTTGCAAATTAGATTTTAATGTTCATTAAGAAACACACTGACCACTTGACTTGCTTTAGGGCCATTAAGGGAACACCAGATAGCACAAAACTGTGGAGGTGTTAATGACCTGTAGCTGGATGACACAGTATAGCTATGTATCTGCATCCAAATAATTTAGGAAGGAACAACAGATTCTTTGTACCTCTCGGAGATCCCAGCTTGCTAAAACATAGCAGATATTTCTCTTGAGTTGTCCTAAGGGTAAATATGACAAGGACATAAGCACATAAAAGAGCAAAAGTAAGAAAATCCTAGCTTCTAATGTTAGTCTTTTTTCCTGGCTGAATATTGTAACCACTGTTTAACAACACTGCTTATTTCATCATCTTTGCAAGGCAGTCAAATAAGAAAATTTAGGTTAAAAGTCTGGAAATTTTGGAAATCAATAATATATGCATCGACATGTTGTATGTTAAATATTAACAATGCTGTATTCTTTGTAAAAAAAAAAAGTCAAATAGAAGTTCACATAAACTTTTTTACATGAGTAAAATATTCTCATAATGTAGTTAAACATCTCCAGAATTACTGGTAGCCTTGGTTAAGATGGGTAAATGGTTACTAAAATGCTTTATTAAGGGTATTAAACTTAATATTCCACTGAAGGCATAAAAAAATAATTTCTCTATATAATTCTAAAAAAGCAACATCTTTTTAACAAAACATTTCACAATTATTGCCATTCCAGTAATAATAATAATAATAATAATAATAATAATAATAATAATAATAATAATAATAATAATAGCAGGTAAATACACAGAGGTCAAATTTCATTCCTCATCATGAAATTAAAGAATACACAAACAAAATAATACATCTGTTTAGCTTCAGGAAATGGCTATGAAAACACTGTAGCTATGTGACTGAAAATAATGATATTTACTGCAATAATTAAAAGGTTACAATAATTTCAATGTAAAACAACTCGAGCATTTACAAAAATGTCTGCAAAACAATGCAAGTGTATTTTTCTCCACATACACACAGTAATGCAGATGTTTAGAGGCAATTTTCCCCAAGGTTCATGTTTGGAGATTTGCAGAAGCTGAAAACATTTGCAACCACCAAAAAAGTCACCAAATCTATAATTAGATGTCATGTCTTTACCAACAAAAGGTTTCTTTCATATATCCATAAATGTAAGTGCATCAAGTTTACTAAGTGGTTCCAGATTTTACCAAAAAGATATATGGTTTGATGACACTATTAGGATTTTGGCAACAACCACTCAAGAACCTAAATCTAAACCTTTCTAAGTTCGGAGGGGAATCAGAATGTTTGGCTGACTTGTCTACAAATGTCATAGGAATATTGGTAAGACACATGACATTGGATGTACTGTATGTGTTGAGTTGATTATTCTGCTAAAATATTAAACCCTGACTCAAATTTATCCAATTAGCAGAGGCAGCTAGGTGTTCATTTAAAATCTCCATGCCGTAGAAGAAAACATACATTACAGCAAAGTCAGTGAGTGAATCTAGATGTGAAAACCTTGAAATAGTATCATATTCCAGTCAATCAGTATTTGTGACATATGGTTTTGTATAGATCTTTCATAATGTCATAGTGGAATTGACTGACTAACCACAAACATTTTTTTCACAACCCCATTTATAGCCACCTTTACCAAGAGTGCCAATAATGCTGGAGTAGAATTGGCTTTTACTTACACAGAAGCTTCCTTTTTTCAAGAATTTTCCCTGAATAGAGCAATATAGCTCATTTCTCTCGTGACATTGTTTAAATTGATGCTGTGAATGACCCACTCAGCTTATGTCCATTTTGTTCTCTTTAGGACGATCCCAGGCATCATAAAATAAATACGATGTTTCTAAGGTTAGTCAAGTCATTAGCATTTAGATATAACTATGAACAGCAACACAGAATGAAAGTACAGAGCTTGTGCAATCTTCACCATGTAATAGTTTTATTGTAGGACTAAAATATATAATGTTTGATTGTTACACTTAGTGTAGTAAACTGTCTTAGAGTTATGGATGTCTGCCTTTAATGGGCCCTCAGTTTGTAAGTGTACTATGGCAGTTTGCTGAAGCTTCTGAAAGCTCATTACTAGCTATATTACCTAATCAGCTCTACAGCAGAGGAAGCATGACAAGGTCCCTGGGCTCTGCTGTGCTCTCCAGACAGGAACATGAATAGTGTGAGCAAGAACATGAGGAGAAAGACTGAAACTGTACTAATGACCTGTCAGATCTCTTCTGTCTGTTTTCTCACTCTCTCTGTCACTGTGCTCTTATTTTTTGCCAGAGAAGAAGGGAGATCCAACATATCATAACATCTAGGCTTTATGGTTGTAGGCAGCTACAGTATAAGGCTGCTCCCAGTGGGAACTGCAATGACAGCCAAAGTATTCTTCCAACTTGAGACCCCAGTTTTTTTGGCACTTTTCAAGTGCCAAAGAATCTATATATTCAACCACGTTCAATATTCCTTTTATTGGTATGTGCTTTTTGTTCTAATATTTTTATTTATTCTGTTTGTACCTTAGTGCACAGTGCTCACAGTGAATTAACAGCCACTGCAACACCAAAGACTTAAGACAGTTGTTCAGATGAACATAGCAGTTGGTCCATGAATCAAACCTGAAATGACCACGATACCTTTTCTGAATAAAAAAAATATAAACTTTGATGAAAAAATAACATTAAATATATCACAAAACATATTGTATAGGGCTTTGTGTTCAGCAGGTTTGCCTCACACCTCTCGAGTTGGGGGTTTGAATCCTACCTCCTGAATCCTGCATGGAATTTGCATGTTCTCCCCATGCTTTAGTGGTTACCTCCAGGTATTCATGTTTTCTTCCCAACTCCAAAGGCATGTACTATTTGCTGATTGGCATCTATAAATTGTCTGTAGTGTGTGAATGACTGAGTAATGTGTGTGTGATTATTTCCACCCATGGTGCCCCCAGGTGAAATTCAAAAGTAGGTGAAAATCACAACATGATTTAAAGAGTATATACTGTAAAAGACACCAAGGTCAAGCTGGTAGATTCTGATGCTACAGATTTACTATAAACCACAAGTAAAAATAAGGAATGATAAAAGCTCTTTGTCAGGATTGAAATTCAAGGATGGACTTTGGAATTAAGTGAAAAAAAACCCAATGTGAAACAAATACAGGACAAGAAAATGCATTGTGAGAAACATGCAAAGAAGAAAAAAAAAACAGTCGGCGCAGGGATGTGTTTATATTCCAAACATCAGCAACAAATTTTAATACACCTATAGGAGGTGGAGTCCACACAGTACCAGATTTAAAAATTCAAGATGAGTAAATTTCAAATGAGTGCATAGTGTCTGACACATTTGCCACTCAAAAAGATGCATTATGATAATTTATGGTACATTTGTTCCAGTATCAAATTAAATTTTTATATAAATGCAATCGTAAAAGTGCATGTGCATGTGTCTCATATATAACAGCTGCTTTTCTCATGACTACTGACGTAAATTGAAAGTGATAAGTGCCCTTAGGAGGAAAATAATCAGTGTAATCATTCATAGATATTAATTTCCAAATTCAGTTCCCTGACAGCATAAGAATGATCCTTAATCAAGATTTGTGCCAAAACCCATGAAAAAACCAAGTAGGGCTGAAATGCTAAAACATGCCCCAGAACATAAAATTAATAAAAACGACTCACAGAAATGTACTTAATGTACTGATTTCAGGCCAATTTTCTTCCTTTCTATTGGTACGATAAAGTGTAGAAAATTGTTGATATACGTATATTTATTTTGCTTATTGTGATGTAATAAGAAGCCTGAAAAGAACTGAAAATAAGTTCTAGAAGTTCTCAGCAATCAGCATCACATTAATATGTGCCTTTGAACATTTTTTTCTCAAACTCTTTCTAACAATAAAGAGGATACATTCTGAGGATGAACTTTTCCAAGGCCATACTGGTCCAATTTTGATGTTCCTGCACTCACTGGAAATTATTTTCCCCAACAGCAACATCTGTACCAGATATTGATTTCAGATGCTGGATCCCATCATTCAGGACAAGACAAGAATCTTGAAAAGTGGTGCAGAGCTTTGAGATGATATTCTGCATTACATTGTTGAATTCCAGTCTTAAAAAAGTTTGGAAGAATGCAATAAGGAGACTTATTTTAAAATAATGACCTCTGTATTATCATCCCTGCTATTGGAGGGATGGGAGATAAATTCTAGAAGAAATATATATATATTTGGTCCATATATATATATATATATATATATATATATATATATATATATATATATATATATATATATATTTGGGCACAGGCATAATTTTCATACTTTTTCCAGAATAAAATGAAAATGAAAAAGCCAAGATGCATCTGAAGAGCAGACATTCAGCTTTAATTCAAGGGGTTGAACAATAATATCATGTACAAGGTTCAGGAACTGCAACCATTTTTATGCACAGTCCCCCAATTTTAGGGGCTCAAATGTAATTGGACAAATGGATATAATCATAAATAAAATGTTCATTTTTAATATTTTGTTTAAAATCCTTTGCAGGCAATTCTGATGCTTTGCCAGGAGTTAACTGCAGCTGTCTTCAGTTGATGTCTGTTCGTGGGTCTTTATGCCCACTTTATGCCCACCATTTTTAGTTTTGCCTTCAGCAGTGAAATGCATGTTCAATCGGGTTGAAATCAGGTGATTGGAGAATATTCCATTTCTTTTCCTTAAAAAACTCCTGGGTTGCTTTTGCAGTACGTTTTGGATCTGTACTGTGAAATGCCATCCAATCAACTTTGCTGCATTTGGCTTAATCTGGGCAGACAGTATATTCCTATACACTTCAGAATTCATCGGCTGCTTCTGTCTTCTGTCACATCATTAATAACCACCAGTGACCCAGTGCGACTGGAAGCCATGCATGCCCATGCCATTACACTGCCTCCACTGCAGTATGTTTTACAGATGACATTGCATGCTTTGGATCATGAGCTATTCCAAGCCTTCTCCATACTTTTCTCTTCCCGTCAATCTGGTAAAGGTTGATCTTAGTTTCATCCGTCCAAAGAATGCATTTTCAAAACTGGTCAGGTTTTTTTAGATGTTTTTTGGCAAAGTCTATTTTGGCAAAAAATGTGTCTTGTGGTCTTCTCTTGATTGTAGACTTTGACAATGACAGATCTTGTGTCCTTCACTTGGCTGAATGTTGTGAATTTGTCTTCCATGGATGGGCAGGCCTTTTTATGTTGCTGAGCTCACCATTGCATTCTTTTTTCTCCAAATGTACCAAGCTGGCCACTGCTAATGTTCCTGCTATCTCTCTGATGGATTTGTTTTGTTTTTGAAGCCTAATGGTGGCCTGTTTGACTTGCATGGAGAGCTCATTTGAACGCATGATGTAGGTTCCCAGCAACAGAGTCCAAGTGCAAATACCACACTTAGAATCAACTCCAGACTTTTTACCTGCTTAATTGATGAAGAAATAATGAAGGAATAGCCTACACCTGTCCATGAAACAGCTTTTGATTCAATTGTCCAATTACTTTTGGTCCCTTGAAAAAGGGGGGTGGTTACTCTCAAGAGCTGTAATTCCTAAACCCTTCCTCCAATTTGGATTTAAATACCCTCAAATTAAACCTGAGCGACTGCACTTTCAGCCCACTATACATATACAACTATAGCTTGAATATCTTTTGGTAAATACCTAAAAAAAACAAAAATTGTGCCTGTGTCCTAATGACCTAACTGTAATGACCTAACTGTATATATATAGGTATGACAGATGTTGAGACCTTGTTATTGCTCTGTTCTCAGCAGCAGGTACCAAGCATGGTATGAATGCTACATGAATGCTACAAAAATTTCCCTAATATACACACAATCCATCCATCCGAGACCATGACAGAAAATGAAGCATACCACTTAATCTGAAAAAATCAAGATTTAACATTAGATTATAATTTCCACTTTCTACCTGAGATGTATGTCACAGTAGTGAGCAGCATAAAACAGCATAATGCTGTGCTCAGCACTGCTCTATAGCATCAGCACCACCCTCTATCTTACTTTTGCTTCTTGTTGCCACTGAGGAAATTCCATTATCTGTTGATAGCTACAATTGCCCCCTTGATATGTTATATCACCCCTAAATGCATCAAATAGCTTAGTAAATATCAGTGTATGTTGTTTAAATCAATTCACATGCTGTTTTATGGTATTTTTTAAACTACTGTCTATTTCTCTGTGTAGTCTCCAGATATTTGTCACCTGCCCCACCAGGCCGACCAGCAGGCGAAACACTCCGGTGAGTTCAAACCTCCTCCCTCCTCACGTGCTGCGCTGTGTGCAAATTCAAGTACAAGTCGAGATACGGGGGGAGAAGATTAGCCTGGCTGCTCTCACCGATTCTGGCGCAGGCGGGAACTTTATGTCAGGGGAATTCGTCCAGACCCATAATATACCGGTAACCCCATGTCTTTCCCCTGGCAGTGGAGGCGATAGACAGCCACCCTCTAGGAGAAGGATGCATCACGCGCATCACCGAGGACCTCCGACTTCACCTGGGCCCTCACCATCACGAGCTCATCCAGTTTCACGTTATACACTCCCCCCGTCATGCACTCATTCTGGAACAGGATGGGGGTCTCCGGCCGTGCATCGGACCCCTTCCCCTTGTGCCGTTGGCCCTGGAACAGCTCTGCCGGGCCTGATTCTTCACCAAGCTGGACCTGCGCAGTGCTTATAACCTCATCCGAATCAAAGAGGGCGACGAGTGGAAGACTGCCTTTTCGACCCAGTCTGGACACTACGAATACTTAGTCATGCCGTTCAGCCTTTCAAACAGTCCAGCAGTGTTTCAGTTGTTTATTAACGACGTATTCCGTGACATGCTGGACCGCTGGGTGATCGTATACATCGACAACATCCTAATATACTCTGAGACCATGGAAGATCACGTCCGACACGTTCGGGCGGTGTTAAAGCGCCTGATCCAACACCGGCTCTACGCCAAGGCGGAGAAATGTGAATTCCATCAGACTTCAACAGCCTTTCTAGGCTACATCATTTCGGCCGAGGGAGTGGCCATGGATGACTCCAAAGTGTGGGCCGTATTGCAATGGCCACGACCGCAGAACCTCAAGGAGCTGCAGCGCTTTCTGCGATTCACCAACTTCTACCACCGCTTCATCCGCGGATTCAGCACGATTGCAGTGCCCCTAAAGTCCATGACGAAGAGGACACCCGCACACCTCAGCTGGTCACCAACACCTAAAAGAAAGCTTCACCTCAGCTCCCATCCTCCGCCACCCTGATCCGGACCTGCCGTTCATAGTCGAGGTAGACGCCTCTAGCACGGACATTGGAGCCGTGCTGTCTCAATGCCAGGGCCCAGCCAAAAAGATGTTCCCATGCGCATACTTGTCCCGTAAGCTATCGCCGGTGGAGCGCAATTACGACGTGGGGGGCCGCGAGCTACTAGCCATGAAGGCGGCGTTCGAGGAGTGTCGACACTGGCTGGAGGGTGCCCAGCACCCCTTTACGGTCCTGACCGACCATAGGAACCTTGAGTATCTCTGTGCCGCCAGACGCATGAATCTGCACCAGGCTCGATGGGCCATATTCTTCACCCGTTTCCAATTCACCGTTACCTACAGACCAGGAACCAAGAATGCCAAGGCCGACACTCTGTCCTGTATGTGCCGTGAGGTCGGCCCGGACGCACCCGCCGAGATCATCATTCCTGAAACTCACATCCTTGCGCCCATTCAGTGGGATATAATGACGGAGATCTCCAAAGCCAACGCGCGAATGCCGCCTCACACGGACTGCCCCCTGTTGAAAACCTATGTGCCCGAGAACCTGCGCACGGCCCTCTTGGCCCTCTGCGAGCTGCTGCACGCCAATCCCAGCTCCGGCCACCCCGGTATCACGGGAACCATTCACTTAACCCAAAACCAGTTCTCGTGGCCGTCCCTGACCGCGGATGCGCGAGAATTCGTCCAAAGCTGCGCGGTGTGCAACACATCCAAAGCCTCTCATCAGCTCCCCATAGGCTTACTGCTACCACTGCCGACACCAAAATGGCCCTGGTCACACATCGCGCTTGACTTTATTACCGATCTCCCCCGGTCGAACAGCTACACGGTTATTCTCACCATCATAGACCGATTCTCTAAAGCCTGCCGCCTGGTGCCCCTGCCGAAGCTCCCCACGGCGTTCGAGACTGCCGAAGCCCTGTGCACTCACGTGTTTCGCTTCTACGGCCTGCCCGAGGATATCATCTCTGATCGAGGACCCCAGTTCACGTCACGCGTCTGGTCGGCCTTCTTCAAAAGGCTGAACGTCAATGTCAGCCTCACCTCGGGGTATCACCCTCAGGCCAATGGGCAGACGGAGCGGTTGAACCAGGAACTCATCCGCTTCCTCCACTCGTACTGTCAGAGCAACCAAGCCGAATAGAGCAGATATTTAATGTGGGCAGAATACACGCAAAAAATGGGTCTGGCTTTCGACCCGCGACATCCGCCTCCGCCTACCCAGCCGAAAGCTCAGCCCCAGGTATGTGGGTCCGTTCCGCATTGTCAAGCAGATTAACCCCGTATCGTACCAGAACATCGTATCTGGCGCTACCTCCCACATATCGCATCTCACCCACCTTCCACGCCTCACTACTGAAACCCACTAACAGGCCGGCGATGGACCCTGGAGGCACCACCGACCCACCGGAGCCACCACCGCTCCTGATCGACGGCACCGAGGCATACCAGGTCCGTGTGCTACTGGACTCCAGACGCCGAGGGGGCCACGTGGAGTACCTAGTCGACTGGGAGGGGTACAGTCCAGAAGAGCACTCGTGGGTGAAAGCAGGGGATATCCTGGACCCCTCGCTCACCGCCGACTTCCACCGCCAGCATCCTGACAAACCAGCACCCCGGTCTCGTGGTCGTCCCCGGCGTCGCACGCGCCCTCGCGTCGGGAGCCGCTCGCAGGGGGGGCTCTGTCACGGTCAGCGCACCTGCCCCGCCTTCCATCCGGCTGCTGAGAGAAGCGTCTCCGGAATACTATGCGCTTCCGGACTGGAGTTCCCACAAGCCCCTCACCGGGGCTAATTACACCACCAGCTGTTTCCTATTTCCCACGATATATAAACTGAACTTGAACTTTCCCCCAGTGCGAAGTCTCGATTTGCGTTGCAATCATTCTGAGCGTTTTCTTGTGTTTCTTGTATTCCGGTTTTTGACCTTGTTTCTGTATTCTCATCCCTGATTGTTTGCCGCCTGCCCCGACCTGTTTGCCTGTCATTTCGTGTCTGATTTTGCCTGCCCTTTGCCTGTAGAGAGAAAATTATTACATTAGTTTAATATGGAAGATATATGCATGCATGAGTTGCATGAGGGTTCCATCCCTGGCATCTCCATATGGCCAATGCTTTTGGGGCATTGGTTAAGGCTCTGGGTTGTTGATTGGAAGGTTGGGGTTCAAGCCTGTTCATGTAATAATGTACAAGATACACTTACAAATAGCTGTTAATGGAACAAGGGGAAACAAAACACTTGTTAGTGCTAATAATAAGCATTACAGACTAGTCAAAAAGCATTAATTCCAAGTAAATTTATCAAACACTCTGAATCACTCTGCTTTTATATTAGATTTTAATTAGCAACATAAAAAGACTCTTTGATTGTGCATATGGAAAAATACAAACAATTTTATTTATACTAAACAATGACCCAGTAACCATCACAGCAAACAGAAGTTTGGCTTGTGACATCTAGGTTCATTAAAACTCTCATTAGAAAAAAAAAACACACTTTAATGTATTTCAGATGCAAGATCCATGTCAGATGTGAACAACCACGGAATAAGGTTTGATAGACAAGGTATGCTATCTATCCATTTATTCACAGGCATTAAGGACCTGGGAGATTAGACAGGATTGGTGTTAAAATGAAACCTGAATCTCCCTTTAAATCCCCATGATGCTCAGCATCAGCACGTCGGCCCTGATTCTCTCACAGTGTTTTTGTCAGGACAAAGTCCTAGTGACTATGGTCACAGTGTAATTTGATTAGATGGTGGTCTCATTACTAGGGAAGCTGTATGCACAAAAGCCTGTGTATCTCTTTTTAAAACATGTCTCATTCCTGGTGCAAATGAAGTTTAAAAGCCTTTAATAAAGAGACACCTTTCCTCAAACAACGTTTTTTTTGAGAAAAGGTGGTATTTGTTTACAGATATTAGCTATTTCTAGAATTTATGTGGCTAGGACAACTTAATTTAAGCCCTTAGCTCTGTGTTGTTTTTGTTTTAGCACCATGGTCCTGGAGAAACGTTGTTTTCATTTCAATGAACTGCATCAGCCATATGGGCTTGAAATAACAATAAAAGCTTCTTGACTTGACTATTTAAACCAAAATCTATAAATTCATTAGTGTGGATGAATCTCATCCTCAAATCAGATATTATAATGCTGAGGTGATTCAATAGGATTGCTTATATGGGTGTCAAAGTTGAGTCCTCTTGAGGTAGCTTGATGGTAAATGTTAAAAGCATGTTTTAAAATTATACATATATTTTTTTTCAATCAGGTTTACGTCAATATTAGTCCCGAGCTTTAATAATTAGATAAATAGCCAACTAAATGAACAAACAAACAAACAAATAAATAAAAGTCTCTTTGAAAATAGGTTATTTGATTGTCTTTGAGTGGCAACCATCCATAATTCTATGCAGTAACCTGCTGTCGGAAGAAACTATAGCTACGGTGAAACGTGACAATACACCCATGAATAGGGCAATCAGATCACTGCTGTTCAGGAGCAGGATGACAAAGCTACTTTTTCCTGCTAATGCAGGATAAGAAAAGCCAGAAAGCAAACGAATGATGCCATGTTCTAGTCCATACTTCTACATTTATCTGGCAAACATAACACTGTCTAATTGCACCATGCATCTAAATACATAGGTTTTCATTAACTATGGCATTTTGTTTAATCTGGAAAAAAGGATATTCTGTTCAATCTTAAGGCTTTACTTTGGAAAAAATATATAAATACATACAGACTATAAATTATGTTGTTGGGGGTTGTATGTTGTTGGGGACAACAACATAATTTATACCATGACAACAGGTTAGTTGTCATGTTTTTTAGTCTAATTTTGTGTCTAATGAAAGCTTGGAACAAAGGGAATTTTATTTAATTGTAAATATTTAGTTCATTTATATTTTATTGAAATACAGGACATGGTGTTATTATTATTAATATTTGTGGTGTCACTATGAACTCAAAATTCGTGTCCTTCCTATTTGATTGTCCTTCACCTTACACAAGATCTTGATTTACTTTTGATTAAAAAAAAAGTAGATTAAAATTTATTTCAGAGAAAGAGGAAGATTAATGTTAGCTACCTAGATGACTAAATCTAATATTACACATTGTCTGGGAAAATTCCATTGTGATGGCTAAAAAAAAAGTGGCGTGTAAAAAAAATACATAAATAAAATAATGGTCATTTAATTGTTCTATTCAGTACAGATTCTAGATGTACTGTATATATTAAACATAAAAGTTAATGCTATATGAATTCACTGGATGCTATATGAACTCACTAGAAATCTAAACGCTAAATGAACAACCTGCCTAAAATTTACTTTAAAACTCTCCAAGTCAAGTCAAGAAGCTTTTATTGTAATTTGAACCATATATAGCTGATGCAGTACACAATGAAATGAGACAGTGCTTCTCCAGGATCATGGTGCTACATAAAGCATAGACAGAACTAAGGACTTAAGTAAGTTAGTCTTAGCCACATACAGTAAAGTGCAACTGTGCAACCTGGTGCAAACAGTGAAGGAAAGAGGTAATACACAATCAAACAATACAAGACATTACACAAAAGACAATACACAAAATCACTGTATGTTCTATGCTAAATATGCAGAAATACTGGAATGAACACTTAATATACTAGCAGCAGTTATATTAGGTATTGTAATGTATTGTGCAAAACAGCAATCGACTGAAATGTCAAAGACAGCATGTGTAAAGAGCGAAAACAGTGTGCAGAACAGAATGTAAATAGTTTGATATAGGTGGCGCTGTATACATGGATGTATATTGGAAGAGTGTGTATTTGGTGTAGGTCAGTGCAGTCTATACAGTTGATTGTGCGTGTGTGAGTGTTGTGCTCAGCACAGTTCAGTTCAGTTATTGAGGAGTCTGATGGCTTGTGGCAAGAAACTGAGACAGAGTCTGGTCGTGAGGGCCTGAATGCTTTTTCCAGATGGCAGGAGTGTGAAGTGTGTGTGTGAGTGGTGTTTGGGGTCCACAATGGTGTTGGCTTTGCTGATGCAGCTTGTGGTGTAAATGTCTGTGATAGAGGGAAAAATGATTTTCTCAGCTGTACTCACTATCTGTTGCAGGGTCTTGCGATATGATATGGTACAATCCCCAAACCAGACAGTGATGCAGCTGCTCAGGATGCTCTGAATGGTCCCTGTGTAAAATGTAGGCAGGATGGGGGAGGGAGATGGGCTTTCCTCAGCCTTCGTAAGATGTAGAGATGCTGTTGGGCTTTCTTGGTGATGGACCTGGTGTTGAGTGACCAGCTGAAGTTCTCTGCCATATAAACACAGAGAAATTTGGTGCTCTTGACCATCATGACGATCACTTATCACTCCTCGCACTGCACCTCGCTCCCTCAGAGCTACCAACACCGCTCGACTCGTCCCACCATCTCTTAGGGTAAGAGGTTGGTATACAGCAAGACTATTTTCTGTTCTGGCAACAAGGTGGTGGAATGAACTTCTCCAGGATGTACTGAGTCAGTGGCTATCTTGAAGACCTACTTCTTTTTGAAACACGTAAGCCAGGCTGTGTAAAAAACCTGAACAGACTTTAGTTAGGTTGATGGTGTCTTACATTTGTAACCTAGTGAACCACTGTTAACGTATTCATTAATAGAGACTTAAAAGCACTCGTCGCTCTGGATAAGGGCGTCTCCCACATGTAATGTAAATGTAATGTAAATGTATCTATTTTACCTTTATCTATGTGCTATAATGTTATTTTCTTTCTTCTGTTGTTCTTTATTCAGAGATGCAGTTATTATTTTTGATTCTGTGTTTCACTATGAGTTGCAGATAGTCTGCAATTATTTCATCACTTGTCATTATCATAGTTCTCTAGATCTCTCTTCAGTAGTGTGAGATTGAATCTGAATCAGATGCTGTGGGTTGTGAGTAGTCTGAATAGTGCAGTTGTTAGAAGACATTGAACAAAAATTCTATCAGAAACAATAGTTATTTTAATACAATGAGTCTAAATCTGAGGAAGTAGAATTAGTTTAGCTGCTTTATTTTGTCATTTTTAAACACAGTATTTACTGTGGCAGACATTGTGTTTGTAAAGAATGAACATGCCAGATAATGAGAAGCTGAGAGGATTCAGATGCAGATAAAGCAGTTTTAATCAAGTGTCAGCAAACAAATCCAAAAGGTCAGCCAAATTAAAAACACGCACAGATCAGCAAACAGTATTAACGGGACTTAGCAAAAGACAGGAATTAGAAAATACAAGGCAAAGTCAAAACTAGGCAATCGACAACGGAAACTGGATACCGTTTGTATCCAGTAAATTCTTTAAATTTGTTTTTAAAGCATTTTAAAATATTTTACTGTTGATGGGCGACTGAAGCCTTCTCAATTTTCCAACTCAGCTGAATCATGGTTTAGATACAGTATAGTTGATTACCTCCAACCTGATCCTGAAGGCCATGACTCCAGACTGTCAGCTGAGACTCACTGAGCTTTGGGTTTTTTCCTCCTGGGACACTGGTTTCCTTTCCAAGTCCAAAAACTTTTTAGTCTTAAGCATTGTAGTCTTATTGGCATCTCATCTTTATTAAAGCTGCAATGATGTACTGTATGAATGAATCTGTGAAGGAACTCAAAACATGAATCAGAATGTTGAAGAACATTAAAACTGGAAGTGATCTGAGGGCAACTTATTAGCATCAGTTGTCTGGATGGAAAACAATTTGCACAAATTTGCTCTCATATACATCTCATACATACTGTATACATTTACATCAAACACGCTCAAACTTATTTAGATGTTTTAACAATGAGCCAACAAAACATAAGCAAGCAACAGACTATAAAATCAATTTAAATGAAGTGAAGGTGAAATGAAATGAAGTCAATGGTTCTTATGTCTGAGGTTGCTGAGAATAATAAATGTTGTTTTCATACGCCTCAAAAGGTCTCAACAGATTCTATTATATTTTTGACCTGAAAAGAGGTTTCTTACTTTGTATTTTTCCTCTTTCATCTAAATACAAAATATTGCTACTACTACAACTGCTAAAAAATATATTTTTTAAAATGTGTCTTCAAATTTGCCAATGAAATAATTGATATATATGTGCCAATGAAATAATTGATATATATATATATATATATATATATATATATATATATATATATATATATATATATATATATATATATATATATATATGTGTGTGTGTGTGTGTGTGTGTGTGTGTCTCTATAAAAGAGATCTCTGAGATATATCTGAGCTTGCTTCTTATAAGTAGAATTAAATGCAGACAAGTATTGCAGTTTATTTCAAACTTTTACTGAGAAACAGTTCTTATCAGCCTACGTTGCATTATATACACAGCATGATTTATTGCTTGTGTATGCATTGCTTTTATTTGTTACAGAGTGAAGCCTGAAGGGTATTTATAACATTTCCTGGAGTGTAATTTGTATAGGAAACAGTGACATATACCTTTGGTATATTTTTATAAGTCCAGTTCTTTATTATTTTCTTCTGTATTATATGGGTGCATTGCTCTTCATGTGACAGTTGGTTTATTAACCTTTTGGTGATGTAAAAGCTTATACATTCAATAGGTGTATCATGAATATGAATGTGGCATATTGCTATAATCGGTATGCAGGATGAACATGGGTTAATCTGATTGAACAATCAATCGCCATGTTTAATTTACACGATAACAGAGAATAAAAAGACTTGAAGCCTGTGTATGACAAACCAAGAGGAAAACATACTGTTTGTTGTAGATGTTCTACCAGGGCTACATTAGAGTAATAAAAAACGTGTTGTTTAAAGGTTTTATTGCTATTGTATGGTTGAGGAACCTGTTCAGTTTTTTGAGTTAAATATGTTGTGACATGACGTGCTGAGTTTATTACCACTGAGTAGTCATAAGAAAGTACTTAATAAGAAATAGACAAACAGACACTTGTAAAAAAAACACCAGTAATTGTCCTAATAAGATAAATATTAGTGTTCTATCTCCCAAGTGGCAAAAAGTCTTATTTTCTAACTGCCTCAGAATTTCTATGTAAATTGGATGCAGGCTGAAAATGTAAATTTCATTATTTCAGACTTTTGCTAGCTGGAATGTCAATACATTACACTCTCTGGTTGAACAATTACACGTACATAAGTGGTGGTTAGTAATTAACAATCCTTATTTCACTGCAGTTAGGAAAAGAGAATAGTGCTGACAGGGAGAGAGAAAAGTAGACAGTGTCTCATTCTGTCAAAGGAAAAACGTGTTTCATGCGGACATTCTATCAGTCCTCCTTTTCTGCTGCTGTGAGACACACACACACACACACACCAATTGGGCTAGAGATATGCAGGAAAGTGTGCATGTGTTGATTACTGCTAGGACTCATGGCTGTGCTGAGAGCTGGAGCTGTTCTATATGAGAGAGAGAGAGAGAGAGAGAGAGAGAGAGAGAGAGAGAGAGAGAGAGAGAGAGAGAGAGAGAATTAGAGCTGTAGACAGCATGAAATATTTCTCCAGGTCTCTCTTTTTTGAAGTGACTATGTCTATGTTGAATTAGGATAATAAAAAAATCTTCCCATTCACAATACTGTAATTCTAAAGGCAGGTTTTAAAAAAACACCCATATCTTTTTCCACACATATCTTATGCTGAAATGTAAAGGTAAAGATACTATAGTATGTCATTTTGAACTTTTGTTGACTCAAGCCTTACATAATGGTATGAAGACTGAGGCTGGTTTCTGTGATTGACATTAGATGAAACGCCCCTAAGATTTCATCTTCATTTGGACTGATATTTCTCATCTGACACTGAGCTGTAATCCACTATGTATGTAATACTTTGGTCCTCTGTTCTTTTAATGCTCTTAGTGAGACCTCAAGTTATAGTGAGTTGATCAAAGCTAATATTTCATATTTCATCGTAGAAAGTGTAGATTTTATCCTTCTCCTCTAATATCATATGTCCAGACCCACAAGACCATCATTAGTATTTCAATAAATGATTCCATTGCTCCTAAGCAAACCTTTTTTATTTTAAGATACAAATTAAGATGAGCTCTAAGTAGTATCTCTTAAAGCAATATGCCTATGATAAACACAACTCTCTGGCTCTATGGCCAATACATTACACTGAAAGATAAATCATTTGACAGATTGTCTGACTTGCAACTCATAGGAAGGTGTATCAATCACTGTCTCACAAGCTATGCTAATCCATACATTGTGATTTATTTTTCTTAACCCTGTCTTCTTAGATTCTTCATGTACTCTTATTTTGTGGCCAGTCAATGTAAAAACCTTAAATAAATAAAATTTTCCTTCAAATGCTTGAATAGCAGGTGTGATTAGCAGATAGTCCTTTATTCAAACCAAGGATGTTAGATAGACTGGCCTGCAAAATAACACCTGGTGTGACCCCTATTCTTTAGTATTTAAGAAGATGCAATATGTGTGTTTTTCTGTCTGACAGAGTTTATTAGGAAGACAAATGCCTGCTGTCATAGCTTTGACCTGTGATTGAAGAACTGTCTGCATAGAAGGCCAACAGGTCTTCTGGCTCAACACTGAAAATGAGACTCATATCCTTACTGTTATAAAGAAAGAAAAAAGCGGGAGCTCATCAAAGGGGTTCGGTTGGGAAAAGTGGCTTCTTGTGTGTGTGTGTGTGTGTGTGTGTGTGTGTGTGTGTGTGGCTCAGCAGCAAAATTGAAGTAATATGAAATCTGTACTGATTGCAGTTATATTGGTGACAAAAATAAAAGTAATTTATTTCAATGTTTCTGTAATTGCTGAAGTGAACATACAGTACACCTGAAACATCAAATAGATTGTGCCCCAAACTACATATTATTATTTTACATAGAAGGGCACTTCACTATACAAAGCAGAGTATACACTATACATGCAACTTAGATAGAAACACATGCTACTCCTGATATACCAGTGATCCTGACATTTTCTGCTCTCTAGACCTGTCACTCACTCACACTTGAAAGTGAAACATGGACACACACACACACACACACACACACACACACATATACACACACACTGATCCAACATGATGCCCTACTTCCGGTAGGAATTCTCATCACAGGGGCCACTCACTGCTGCTGAGGTCGGCTCTGAACGGACAGCATGGAGATACATGTGATTACTGTGGGTGCTACCATTAAGACCTAAGAGATTGTCTTTAATCCTGAACTCGTGTTACTGTCACTGTAGAGTTTTACTTTATCTCCTTGACCTGGGTTTCCTCTTTTCCAGTAGGTGTATTAACTATTCTAAAATTCCAAAATATTCTAAAATGCCATTAGACATGAAGTGTGTGAATGTGGCATCCCATCACCTCAGATTCAGTGTTCCTGTTCAGTTAATGTGCTTAATTGGGATAAAGGAATGAAGGACTGAATGAATATTGAACAAATAGTCCACCAATAATAATAATAATAATAATAATAATAATAATAATAATAATAATAATAATAATAATAATAATAATAATGCCTCTGACATTTTAAATAAAAGTTTGGAAAAAATAAATAAAAATTCAGTTGCTAGAAATACAGAAATTACAGCACTTATCTCAGTTCTGTAGTCAACATGCAAACAAGGATATATTTTTTTAAATGTATCTTTAAATTTACAGATAAAGTCCTTTACCAATCACATATAATCATATATGTCTCTATAAAAGAGAGATTATCTCTGAGATCTGGGCTTGCTTCCTATAATTAGAATTCAATTCAGTTTATTTCAGACATGAAGTATTGTAGTTTATTTCAAACCTTTACTGAGAAACAGTTCTTATCAGCTTACTTTGTGTTATATACACAGCATGATTTATTGCTTGTGTATAAATCTAGATAAATCTAGTACAGTGCACATGTGCACAAGTGCACAACAGCATGATTTGCAAGTGAAATATGGCTTTTGTTAGACAATTTAAAAAAAATTCAGATACAAATGTAATTCAAGGTGTTTGTTGTTGTTGTTGTTGTTGTCTTCAACAAAAATAGTTCCTTAAGAATCCATAGCTTGTGGCATGTTAATATCACTCCTGTAATGCCGCATATACTATTAGAGATCCAGAGCTTATTTTTTTAGTCCATCAATACAGTTGCTAGTGGACCTCGAGATAGGGGATGTGAGGTGTATGAAGACTCATAAATTATCCATTATTGTTCATGTTGTTCAGATTTGTGCATCCTCTCTACCCTCTGTGCCCCATATCAACCCATACACACTCACACTGAGTCAGTTCAGCTCTGTTGTACTGGTGTGTTTTTTAGGGTTGTGGGTGATGCTAAATGCCAGATCTTCATCTGCTACTCTGATTTTTGCCTGGATAAATAAAAAATAAAAAAATTGTGCCTTCTGGCTGCCAGTATGTTGCCAGGGCTTAGTGATGTCAGTATACACAAATATCTTGTACAGTAATAATATTGGAAGGTGATAATATTTATGTGCTAACGTCTGTCATGTTAACATTCTGCAAATTTTATGATTCATGCTCACAGTCCTCACAACCAAATGAGCAAGCACTAAAAAGGACTGAGCCCATTTCTAAGAAATCTAAGGACTGTTTCTTTTCTAAGAAATTTGGTTCTATAAAAGGTTTTTCTGTGTTCAACAGTACAAGAAAAGCTCTAATGAGTTTCTATTGTGTTAAATCTGTTTGACACCACAGCTTGTGCCCATAGAGCATAAAGAAGGAAAAATCCGCAGACTGTGAGGTTGATGCATTAACGCAGCAGTACAGAAGTACAAGATCAACTTTCAAACCTGTACACCAGACTCAGATATGAACTGTAGCCATTTGCAGATTTTTTTTTGGGTATGCTCTGATCCAGTCGTCTAGCCATCAAAGTTACGCAGATCCTGTCAGTGGTTTTAATGTTGCTGTACTGGTCAGTGTATAGTATACATAGAATACTGTTTCATGTCAATAGGTTCACATGTAGCATTTCATTATGCTTTTGGATAATTTCCAATCAGAAGTTTGAGCATTATTACTTGTTATTATTGTTTGATTGTCTGTTTTGTAGTTTGCTGTAGTGTTGTGATGCAAGACCTGGTGCTCTGCTCCTCAGTGAGGACATTTGATCCAAGCCTTCAGGGTCTGGCATCATTCATGCAAAAGGATAAAGGATCCATCAGTCTGTTTTCTTGCTTTCCACTGCTTCAGTTAAGTCAAATCATTTCATAATGACAAATCAGCACCCAAGGTCTTATTTTTTCCTCTCATGCGCAGTCGACAGTGCATTAAACTGTGTTGTTTGCATGCAGAAGTCTACAGTCAATCATATGCATATGATTACTTTATATGTATATTTACTTTAGATTCACATTATTGCAAACCAGTGTTTTACAACACATTCATACACAGTGTAATCCAAGGATCATCAGAGAAGGTCTCATCACTACATACCACACATGATACTATACGTGTCAAATTCATGCTGGATTGAAACGTGCCCATAGAGAACTATTGTTTATTTTTATCCTTAATCTGTGCACACACACCATGCAGTTGAATGCAGTTTATCTCTGCATATTCCATGCGACTGTCAGCTCACTTTAAGAGCCTGAAGCCTGAACCACATAAAAAATTTACAACAAGACCTTTGGTAAATTGTTGCATGCTATATGCCTAGAAATGTTATCATAAATTTACCTTCTGCAGAGGTCAACAGAAATCGTTAATAGATGGATGTGAATTCAATCTTACAGAAGTGGTGTTTTGACCATAGCCCTGCTCTGAAAATATTGCTACGTAATTGCCTGTAGTGAACAATAAATCTAGCAACAAGAGGAAGAAATCCAAAGCCTTCCTGTGTACTCAGAAAAATGGTGGTTCGTCTAGCAGCATGAAGGCTATGCAGCACACAAACACTGAGACGACATACAGAGCTCATTACAGCATGTGAGGCTAGTCAAGCATACCTAAATCACTGAGAGAGAGAGAGAGAGAGAGAGAGAGAGAGAGAGTTAATGTCTGAAAGCATTTAGGAACAAAGACAGAAATAGGTGTTAAAAAAGAATGAAATTCTTTAAAAAAATCATTGGTATATGAACCTGCTTGTCAGACTTGGCACACAGCAGGACAGCTCACACACCCACACCTTACTGACATCACCCGTCCTTGCCCTAATGTAGGTACATGTTAACTTGTGACAAATGCAGTGCTGTGTAATTGAGGGAGTGAAGTGTGATTGAGACATTGTGTGATGCAGACATTAGTGATGACAACACGATGACACGACCAGTACTCAAACAACTAAAATCCAACATATCATGGGGACCAGCCAAATGTCAGATATCAATATCCTTGTGGCCGCCACTAATAGATAGATAGATATAAAGATTTTTTTCTCATTACTCTCTGTGTTCATACACATAACAAAGATACTGTATATACGGTTTCCTCCAAAGTTATTAACTTTTTTTTAATGTTTGTATAATTGCACTATTACTATTATGATATATGTGTATGTCAGTGACAAGAAGTGGACGTACCACCTATTGTTGATCCTATGTGAGCCAGTTTGCTATATAGTGGAACAATATGGAAATGTATACACACACACACACACACACACACACACACACACACACACACACACACACTATTCAAATGAGAAAATGCATGCCAGGAAGCTGATTCTCTCTAGGGCATACTATAGATTCAGTGACAGTCATGTCAGATCATTTTAGAGAATATAAAACACCCCCCTATATTTCATGGGTATTTTTCGTCTCACTTCACTAGTGTATACGGATGAGGTGAATTTTTTACTTTGGATTTTTTTTTTTTTGCCTGATAATTTGGGTTTTGTATTTGGATTATATTATTGTTATATTATTGTTATTTTGGAAAATATTATTATTATTCTGTATTTGAATTATTATCATAATTAGAAATGGTCCAGTGCAACTTCTTTACTCTGCAATTTGTCACTGCATTTAAGTGTCTTTTGCTTTTTTATCCGTACTTTAATAAAGTATAAAACATTAGGCTTTTTTTCCACTAGATTTTAAAGTAATCTTACTTTATACTCCTCTACATTATGCCACATTTCTTGTTACTTGTATAAAAAACACAGTTGTCCAATCGAAGTACAGCAAGCAGATACAGCGCCTGCATTATTTTTGACCTACGTAACTTTCTGGTATTGATAAATTAATCAAGTGCAAACGGTACAGTACATTAAAATTGCAGTGTCACAGCCTGAAATATTGTTGCCCCATCAAACCACCTGCACACCCACGGCCTTCCCTAAAGGATTTGTTTCAAGCTATAGAACAGAAGAAAGAACTTTCATATTCGTATGCCTGCTCTGAATAATGTGAAATCTACTCTAATTGAATGTTAGCTAGCATCAACGAATGTTTTTATTGTGCATGTAAATAAATCTGTCATAATATGTCATATGTTGCGCATGGCTAGTTAGGCTTTAGTTAGCTTTAAGTAAGCTAACGTAATCATTAACCCTTGAGCAGTAGTATGTTAACATTAATAATGTTATACAGCAGCCCCAATGACCCAATAGGTCAACTTTTATTGAATTTTATTGAAATTTGAAAATTTATTTAAGTAGGTTCATATTCTCATATTCTCATATAGGTTCATATCCTGTAAAGCAGGATACAATTACTGCACAAATGCTGTCATGGCCTTTTACACACAAAAGCATTGTATAGCTAAATACTGAAATGTTGTGTAGAATTGTAGCTGTTTTATTTTCTATTTAAATGGAGTAACATTTTGAGTGGGGTTTCTCTAATTTCACTCAAGTACAGGAGATGTGTACTTTGCCCACCACTGCTTACTATGCCTTTGATGAGGTATAATATTTTGCATTGCTCAACCCCAACAGTTTCATCACCTTCATTATAATATTATTGATTGATATGAGATTTTTAGCTCTCCCATTAGCCATTAATGGAATGCACACATAAAGTGGAATGCAATTTTATACCTTTGTATAAAACTACATTTTTTAAGATATGTTGCATGTTGCATATGAATTTGGGCTGATGCAATAATACAGCCTCTTTATTGTTTATTCCATGGAGCCTGCCCTGAAAATCATGGACACTAATTTTAAATAGAGCTAACCCAATTTTACCCAGAAGAAACTATCATGTATTAAGACCATGCAACAAACAACACATTAAATATCAACTAAAGGCTCCCCTGAGTTATTGTCATTAAAATAATCAAGGATGACTGGGCTTTAATGAGAATCACTAGTTGCATGTCAATCAGATAACTCCTGAATAACACTTTCCTACAGTAACTAAAAAGCACAGTATAAAATCCTTTATTTTTTACTGCATATAGTATGCACATAATCAGCTTTTGTAGCCATTATACACATGCACATGTATTTAGTACAACAGATTTCTTATCCTATTCTGGCTCAGATAGAACCTGGCATCAGAGTACAGTATAATGTTATCCATGATACAGTATCTAAAGTGAGTGGGACTGAATCAATAGCACAAAGCCTGGCTTGTCCACAGAACCAAAATCCCAGAGGAAATCCCCACAAAAAGTATAAGCAGAACCTACAAAACATTATGCTTTGAAACCACCAGCTGCTGTGCCACCATGCTCGCTATAAAGGTTTTTTTTATGTACAGAATTATGGATAAGACTTTTCAAATCGGGCTAACAAGAGAATTGTTGGGCGATCGTTTAGCGTTGGTCCATGTTTGCCATCTATACACTTACACTGCCATAGCCAAGCAGACTCATTATTAAATTCAGCTCTGTTGAGTTGAACACAACTCTACTGAATGACGATCATGACAACTGAACAGTTGAAGATTAGAAGAAGAAGTCTTCAGCTGTCCAGTTTTTGTGATCCTGGCTGACAGGAGTGGAGCCTGATGTTGTTGTCTTGTGCTATTGTAGCTCATCCACTGCAAGTAAAAATTTTACATGTTGTGCATTCTGAGATGCTTTATTAATCATCACAGGTGTGAATGATTATTTGAGTTCCTGTCAGCTCAGACCAGTCTGCTCATTCTCCACTGACCTCTCAAAATGTTTCATTTTGCAGACCCTCTGCTCTTAGGATTTTAAAATACTCAACGTATCCACATGATTTGTGCTGCTGCCACATGACAGATTGGATTGAACAATATTGTCTGAACATACAGTATTTACACTGGTCGGCTGAACATACAGTATTTACACTGGTCGGTTGATGCTGTTTCTGTTTATTGTCTTTTGTGTATTGTTTTTTTTGTATTTTTTGTATTGTCTTGTAACTTTTCGTCTGCACTGTCTTTTGTTCTGCACTGTCTTGTTGTCTAGTCCTGCACTGTTTGCACCAGGTTGCACAGTTGCACTTTATGTGGATAGTACTACTTACTAAGTCCTAGCCCTGTCTTTGTTTTATGTAGCACCATGAACCTGGAGAAACATTGTCTCATTTCTCTGTGTACTGCAACAGCTATATATGGTTGAAATGACAATAAAAAGTGAATTGACTTGACTTGGATACCTGAATAAACCTGCACGTTTACAGGTGTTCCTACTGAAGTGGATGGTGAGTGTATGTTTAATAAGGCTGGCACTGGAATGTGTCATTAAAGAGAAAATTATTAGAATGAAATGATGGTAATTGACAAGGTTATTTTTTTGTACGTGTAATTTAGAAATGTCCAAAAACAGAGGAAATCATACCTGGATTTTTTCAACTGCGTAAAATGGAGCATACAGAGAACGGAGGCAAGAAGATCATGCCTGCTATAAATCTCATGATCTGTGATGTCATGTTTGGAGGAAAGGGTGGATGAGGAGAGAGAAATAGGAGGGACTGGACGAATCGGACTCATTGGACCCTTTACACTCTAGTCGTACCGACAGTGACAAAGTTTGGCTACTGCGCGTTTTACTGCGCGTAAAGAAGAGCAGATCTGCCTCTTACTGCGGTATTTACCTTCTAGCGCCTTTACTCTGCCATCCAGGTAACTGAACTGTAAACCTGCTCTAAATAATAGACGTTAAATTGTATTTATGCGAAACTGTGAGTGAATTGTGCGTTGTTATTGATCAATCTTAAGCGACGTCGATTATAAGTTTGCATCCAATTTAATCTGCGGAACTATCAACTATTACATTTTAAACGAATTTAGTTTATTTGCGCATTCGTATGGAGAGTTAAGGTTTTTATGATTAGGGTGAAGGGCGAGGTTTAAGGCTTTTTATACAACTTTATCCCTAATGTTCGAATGCTTCGATATCCAATGCGCAATAAGTGATTGCGCATTCGGCTATGTGACTTAATATGTCACCATTTTGCGCAGAATTAAGTTTGTTTGTTCTCTCTGCCAGCACGGAGACATGGACTCGGACCTGGTGGACATGATGAGAGAGGAGGATAAGTGTGTATCTGAGTGTGAGCTGAACGCGTCTGTGAGCAGTGAGGCAGATCCGCGCAATGTGCCGCCTGAGCGCATGTCGCCTCTTCTGCCCGTTATAACCGCCGTTTATTTCGTAGTGTTCGTGGTGGGGCTGGTGGGGAACTGCCTCGTAATGTATGTCATTATCAGGTAAGAAGGAATCACAGTCAACACAGTTAGGAGTAAAACGATATCCAGAATTACACATTACTATCCTTGTGAGGACCCTCCAGTGACAAAATGTTGCTGAAATTTGATTCAACTCAATCTAACCATAAGCTTAATCATAATAATCAAATATAATCAAAGAGTAATCAAATCAATTTGTCAATCTAGATTTATGAGTACAGGAGGTTCTTGCCTCTGGGCAGCAGAACTTGGAAAAAAAAAACAATCAAAAATAAATACTGCTATCAAACTCATAAACATGCAATTGCTATTCTTGTGGGGAAATTTGGATAGCTACATTTATGCTCTCTCTCTCTTTCTCTCTCTCTCTCTCTCTCTCTCTCTCTCTCTCTCTCTCTCTCTCTCTCACACACACACACACACACACACACACACACACACACACACCATTACGAACAAATTTTCTTGTATGACTGGCTGGACCTCTCTGTGAAAACTAATTAAAACCAGGTCTAGTCAATTTTAGCCTATGGCACAAACTCTACTCCGTTAACACAAACAAATCAATCTCGAGACATATGCAAAAAAGAGTTCAATAAATTCATGCATACAGAAATGTCCACAGGCATTGTTAAATAGAAATCGGACATTATAAATTGTGCAGACACCAGAAGTGATAGGATCTCACAGCTGAACAGTCTTTGGAAAGTAAGCAAGATAATGGCTAATGTGTTAAGTAGGTTCTGTGTCCATATTAGGGTCCACACTAAATTACTGAAACTATGGATCTGTTGCATATTTTGGCACAATAGAGATAAAGCATAGACGTACAGAGGACACAACCTGTCACAGTCGTTCGTGTATGTGTGTATGTGTGTGTATGTGAGTGTGTGTGTGTGTGTGTGAGAGAGAGAGAGAGTGTGTGTGTGTGCATGCACGTGTGTGATTTAAAACAGCTGTGGTTGTCTTCTGTAATACACAGAATGCTGATAAAGGATTTTTTTATAGCATTGCTGTACAAGTATGAAGCTAGAGTTCAATTTATGAGTTATAACTGAGATACATCAACTGAGACTGTATGGATGGGGAGATGGTTTTCCCGATTTCCCCCGAGTCACCCTAATATTACTCACTGGTGATTTGTTTTCAGTCTAACGTCCCTTATCAGTATAAAAGTCACAAACCTTCTACCTGCCCTTTACTTATCGCTATCTCTGGAATGGATAGCTTTACTTTCTGCTTATTCATCCTCAAAATCAAGTCTAGTTTGAAGTGTAACTAATTGATTGAGAGGATGCTCACCTAGTTGTGGAACTGTGAGCAGAATGGATTAACCTTTATTCCCAGACCTTCCAGTAAGTCAGGGTTGGGTCCATTAGTGGTGCAATTACAGTATACAGTTTGCTTAGATTTGTATACTACATAATTTCTAAGTTGTGTTAGAGAAAAGAATCTGCAAAACAACTAATTACACAGTGTTTCTCAGCATTTAGGGCTCTGAGCACCTGATCCTGGTTCTGCAAAACTATCACTTCTGGACCCTCATCTGCTCAGCTCACTTTTAGAAAATCACCTGGCCAATAAAAAGCAAATGTTAATAAATTTAGAAAGAATATTAGTGTATCCATATTAACGTTAATAAAAGATCTTATTGATCTATAATAGATCTAGATCTATTATAAATCACAGCTGTAAATACCGCTATTGTACTGTCACTCAAAAACATGAAGGACAGAGTTAGAATTTTAATGTTAAATCTGCTGTACCAGATAACATTTTAGTACCAACCACTTGTGAGTGAATATCTACATTTGTTCCCACAGCTATTCATGTTTTAAGATAATTTCCCTCTCCATGCTTTCTTTTATCACATCAGTAATAAAGCCTTGAAAACAAATTGCCAGTGCCACTAGAGTATAACGTACAGTACAAACAATGACACTCACACAAGTGGGATTTCATCACTGTCTGAATGACTTATATAATTTAGTTTATTTATTTAAAAGACGAAATACACTCTAGGTTCTTACGGTTATACGATAAGAGTTAAACGGTGACAGGAATACAAAAATGGTATGGCATATTTTTGAGTGAACAATAGGCTAATGTTTAAGGAATTTCGATGTTGTTGATTTTAGCACAAATTATTTTGCATTAAGTTATCAATGTACAGTAAGTTTGTTTTACAAAAAAAAAAAAAACAATGCGACATGGATGGAAACTCACAAATGATTAAGAGAAGAAGAGTTACTAGTCAGATGTTTTCATTCCTACAGTGGCATTTATATGAACTCTAAAAATAAAAACATTCATACATTTTCTGGTATGCTCTATAACCATTCTGTTAATCTAGATAATTCTAGATAAGCCTTCATTGGGTATATTAATACATTTTGGCATTGGCTTTATATATAAAAAACAAAGAAACATATAAATGCATGACCCATTACAAGTGAAGTCATTTGTTTTAATACAAGTCATTTCACATAACATATAGATAACACGAACACCTAAGCATATTCTTGATCAGCAAAAAACATTGTTTATGTGCTAAAACAATTATTATATAGATATCAGAACAATAAATACCGTTATCATAGTGACAATTATCTGTAACAATAGACATACAATAATCAGGATTAAGCTATCATTAACGGTTTCAGGGTTCTGCTCACATTGGGATTAAAACACCACAAAAAGTGATGGAAATTTGATTCCACACTTTTTAGCATGTACATACTGTACATCATTCATCCAGTTGAATCTTGTTCCATCATCTACGTAGAAAATGTATTTTAAATTAAAGAACTCCTTTTTAAATGTCATTTTAAACTAAATGTGTCTGTTTCGATTACTTCTAAATAATCCAGTCTACCCAGCATAGTACATTTGTCATGCAGTCTAAAGATCATAAAAGCCCTTCCTCTGTCATTGGCATGTTTGTCAGTGATGAGAGAAGATGACTGAGTGGGAAAAGAAAAGAAGTCACAAACAGATGCATCTGTCACTGAGACTTTCACTTGAAAAACTAATCAGAGGCCTTGTTTCTCACTTTGTATCTATTTCTCACACTCAAACCCTCCTTCTGTCTCCTAATTGCAGTGACATATTTATCCATTTGGAGACTTAAAATGAATCGCTTTGCTCTCAATGCTTCTCTTTAGAAGGTGTCAAAGTGTCTGTACATGAAAGACTCCAAAGAAATAAAAATGTGGAAATGCATTTATAGAAATGTATCAATTTAAATAAAAATAGATATTACTTGACATTTACAGTTTATAAAGGCTTAGTTGCTGGGTAAATTATTGGTTACCCTCAGGGTCATTTGCTTTCAACATTTTATTCATTTATTGCTTGGAATTTCTGGTAGCCTGCTATCTGCCATCTTTCATGATTTAACCACCTTCTTTTGTTTTGCTCCTCCTTAGATACACCAAAATGAAGACAGCAACCAACATCTACATCTTCAACCTGGCTTTGGCTGATGCTTTGATTACCACCACAATGCCTTTTCAGAGTGCAGACTACTTGTTGAACTCGTGGCCGTTTGGTGAAATAGTGTGCAAAGTTTTCATCTCCATCGACTACTACAACATGTTTACCAGCATTTTCACACTAACCATGATGAGCGTGGACCGTTATGTAGCTGTCTGCCATCCTGTCAAGGCACTAGACTTCCGTACACCACTCATGGCTAAGACCATCAATGTGGGCATATGGGTACTGTCCTCAGCAGCAGGAATACCAGCGATGGTGCTAGGAGGAACGCAGACTAATAATGGTAAGTTATGCTAGAATCACAGAAGTCCAGGGTTAAGCTTACAAGGACATCCACCAAATAAACCACCAACCAAATTTAGATTACTTGGGCCAGACTGATTAATACTGATTATTGGTAATATGCCTTTGTTAATACATAGTAGTGCTAGCTAATAGTGGGTGACCAACAGGACGTAGATTGTGGCAGTTAACAATCTCATCCCAATCTTCCGAGATGATTGTGAACACCACTCTTAGAACATTAGGGTTCTTTGGTTTGTCTCTCTGGGCGAATCTTAGTTTCCAGTTGAATCTGCTTACTATCCAGAAGAATCACTGAAGAATCTTTTATAAGGATATTCGAGTTTCAGTTGGACAGATGTTTGAACTTTGAACTGGCTGAACATTATATTGAACTAAAATGTTAGCTACAGTCATTCCAGGTAATTAGTAATGGCCTTCCCAAATATGTATGCAATCAGGGTATATCTTTAAAAAGGTAGTTCAGTATGACCTTGTGCAGACCCTGGACAGATCTTCTTAAATCTTTTATGTAAGCATGACTGGCTACATCTAGTTTACCTCAAGTGATTACTCTTGATATGTACTTCTCTTACAGTTTATGAACCAATTAGCCTCCTTTCATTTTCAATTTCCTTTCTTTTTCTTGCAGGCACCACAGAGTGTGCCCTGCAGTTTCCTGACCCTTACGAATACTGGGACACACTAATGAAGATATGTGTGTTCGTCTTTGCTTTTGTTGCTCCCGTCCTCATCATTAGCATCTGCTACTCTCTCATGCTGCTTCGACTGCGTAGTGTCCGCTTGCTTTCTGGTTCAAGAGAGAAAGACCGCAACCTTCGCCGCATCACTCGTTTGGTCCTAGTGGTTGTGGCAGCTTTTATCATTTGCTGGACCCCTATTCATATCTTCATTCTTCTGAAAGCTGTAGTGGCTATTCCTGAGACCACACCACTAATGGCTGCCTATTTTCTGTGTGTTGCTCTTGGTTACACCAACAGCAGCCTCAACCCTATTCTCTATGCATTTCTAGACGAGAATTTTAAGAGGTGCTTTAAGGACTTCTGTTTGCCAGCAAGACGAAAGGGAGATAGAGGGGTTGGAGGGAGCAGACTAGGGAGGATTGCATCCAGGCAGTCTCCCCAGGCTGCAGAGAGTGCCCCAAGGACAGCAAAGCCAGCATGACTAGCCGTGGAATTGTCCTTCATCACACAATCTGGAAAGGAGGACTCTAACACAATGGGACTGACGCAGGTCTCTTCTGCTCTCTGATCATACTGCAGCCTGCAGTTGGTGTGAATGTTGGTGTGATTGTGTCACTCGAAGAGAAAGAGCTCTGTGACAAGTCTTGCTATATTACACCCTGAATATAGTGTGATGATGTGAGAGCCAACTAAAGTCTGCTGAGTATTCTACCATCGACTGCAAATGGCTTTGCTTCTGTGTAATGGATATATACATGTAAATATGCTTTAGTTCTGCTGACCATTACAAAGTGCAGCTAACAACATTTGATTTATCTCTGACATCTCAGATTCAGAGACTCTCACCCAAGGATTCATTTACTAATGCATTAGTTATAACAGTTTATTCATTCATTTTTTTCATTTATTGATGTATTCATTCATTCATTTAATCTTAAACAACTTAAAATAACCATTTAATCCGGTCTGAGTAACATGGATCTGGTGTGTATTCAATACATATTAGGACCAAGGCAGAAAAGCAGCCTGAATGTGATGTCAGTCTATTACAGGGCACCCTGTAGACACATTCACATACGTTTTTTTACACCTTGGAGTAATTGAATGTAGCATGACATGTTTTTGGGAGATGGGAGGAAACTGGAGAATCTGGAGAAAACCCACTTAGACACGAAGAGAATACGAGTAATCTAATGCAGCTAAAAAAATTAATTATTAGGAAATCTGTGATGATTACCCATAATATATTGTTTGGTCACAATTCTAAATGAATACATTTAAAACAATTACAAACAACTGTACTTGTTCATGTCAATACTTAGCATACACTTTTTAAAAAAGACTCTGGGACAACAACTGACTTCAAAAGCTAATTGGCTTCTGGTGTTCCAAATAATGAGATAAGACTGGAGACATGAGTTGTAGAGGTTCTTGATAATGCATGTGTGTGTTGCAGAGGTGGATGATAATCAATTCATGATAAGACAAGCTGGCTACAAGTAAAGGAAATTCAGTACTGCTGCTACTCTCCTAAGGAGCTGCCATCCATCATATTACACCAAGAGCACAATGTGCACTGAAGAAGGAGGTGAAATCTCTAGAACTAACTGTACTGTGTGTATTGTCTGTGTCTATTATAAAAATACACCAAATGAGAATGATGTTATTACAAGGAAGAGATGGAAAAGTATGCTGTTCCTTTAAAAAATACCTTGGTATTCATCACTAGTTTGAAAAAGATTTTGCATCCATCTGGAGGTTTAATTCCAACTTACAATGTGTCCTGCAGACAGATGAGACAAAACCACCTTTTAGCTCTTAATCAAATTGTACTAAGACATTAAGACAAAATCAGAGTAGCAGTCCATCATCTTAAGCTTGAAGCAACAAAATTCATGTTTTCTAGCTGCCAATTCTGTGTCTAGACCTTAATTCCATTGGGATGCTATGTGGCATGACCTGAAATCCCAGAAATATTGCTAAAATGAAACATGTTTGTATGGAGAACTGTATTATGAGTTCGGGCAGATGTCTCTTTTAATGACTTAGTAAGATCTGACTGCATCTTATGAGTAATGAATGCAAGGATTAGTACAACAGGTTCACAAAAATGTTTATTGAAACTATATACATGCGCTGATTTCTTTATTTGGAAAACATGTACACCGGCACATTCATGCAATTATCTGATAAAACAATTACAGGGAAGCAGTCCAACACAGGTCAAGAGTTTGTGCCAGATGGGCATGTGTATTTTCAGCAGTTTATAGAGTTTGAAAAGCCTTGTTGATGATAGCGGTCAGAGGAGAATGGTGAGACTGGTTTGATTTCACAGGAAGATTTTGATAAATAGCCACTTACAGCTGTGGTGAGGATTAAAGCATCTACATGCACAGCATAGGATGGGCTGCAAGGAAGACTGGCCGGGCCGGGGCAGTTGATCAGGCCAGGCGATTGACTTGTATCAGAAGGCTTTTATGTATTGTGTTACCGAGGCATAATTGGCATGAATTAGGAGCAGGTGTTTGTATTCTTAGTCACATCACATATGGGATAATAATGTTTCAGGGATAATGTACTGTACAGTATGTTTCTTGGATTTGAGCAGCCTGTGCTACATGTCTGTTACCCATAGATTTTAATGCCAACCGATTTAGCTGTGACTTTATTTAGCCAGACAATTATTCAACTTAAACGTTTAGCTGGCATTTTCACATGTTGGTTCTTAATGCTAATTTGTTTAGGTCATTTTCTTTTGATCTGACATGAGCCAATCATGTAATTATACAAAATAAGTGGTAATGATGTGTGTAATGATTCATGTTTTTTGATGTGTTTTTCATGCCTTTTTCTATCAGATATAGACTTGTGTACTTTAAATGCACCAAATCCATGACAACTGCAGGAAAGTTTTATCTTGAGCCTCAAGCACAACTGAAGTCAAGTGCACATTTGGCATATTTTAGTCAGTGTAGCATTTTTCAGATCATAAACCTCTCTGTTCTCGCAATACATTTAATTCAGTTCTTGCCGTTTGTTCTCTTTGATATGAAAATTCAAAATGACTTTTGTTGTATTCTTCGTTCATTCTTACATCGTAAACTTATACTTTTTGCTCATACACATATACAGGGATGAAAGACAAATTAAAGAGAAGAAAAGTGATTTTGTCCCCTTCCACATTATACCCCGAATGGTGTGATTGACATGAAAATAATGTTCTCATATTCTATGACCTTAGTCACCAGAACTCATCTCAGTGGAACACCTATGGGAGGTTTTGCTCCAAAACATTAGATAGCGTCTCTCGAAATCGCAATCAAAACACCAATTAAGGGTCGTGTCATTTGGATAAACGATACTCATCCCTGCAATAACATTCCAGAGACTTTTCACCATCTATGCCAAGGTGTACTGAAACTGTTCTGATGGCTTGTGTAAGCTCAACACCTTACTAAGCAACTTTTTTCCCCTTTAAATTCTCACTATTAAGACCAGTGTTGAACTGACATACTAATGGACATTTTATTTTATTTTGCAAGAACAAACATCTCAGAAAACTTAAAGATTCCTGTCTCATTTTTCTTTGCTGTATTAATTTCTTCATCTATGGCTATAGTATGCATCTACTTGCTCACCACAGTATTTATCTACCATTCTTTCTTACTGTATCAACATACAGCAAAACATTTCAGTCATTTCATTTTATTTTTTTTTAATTGGGCAGAGGGCTTAACCTTGACATGCTGGAGATCTCCAGGTCAAGCAACAAACATTGTATTGACATGAAAATGTCTGTGTATTTGTACATATTTTTTACAGAGTAATGTGCATACTGTATAAGGCACAGTTATCTGTCACTAACCAGTTTGTCAGGTGTATTTAATAGCATACTGTTTTTGTGTATTTTTAGCAGTGAATTCACCTGAACCTCTCCTTATAGAGTGTAAAGAGCAGAAATACTCACATAAATACGCTAAATATCGTTCGCTTCCGTGTTGTGTGCATGTCAGTGCGGCTGTAAAGTTGTCATCGGGCTGTAAACAAGACACAGCCATACGGTGACTAACACGTCTATGAGATTCGCTTGTACATACATAGCTGTGTGCCGTAGAAATCCTGTTACATATATACTAAAGTTTTAGTTAAGACCAATTAATGAATTTGTAACTAGACTAAACAAATAGAGCACAGAAACTCTAAAAATGAATATGGTGTTCTGGGACTGTGAAGTTGTCTCTATGTGCTTGCATGGTGTCATCTCTAGACTTAATAAAATGATTGCTGAAATTATCAGATACATTTTGGTTTTATTCTTCAGGTCTATATTGTTTTTCTATATTCTTTCCAATGTACAGAATTGTTTCAGGCAAAATAATAAAGTAAAAGGACACAAACAAATATATTTGTCTAACATTCACTACATGTATTTTAATGTATGTAAAACTAAATTCTTGCTTTGGTGAATGTTAATGAGAGCGAATCCTACTGTTATTACATGGCATGTGCAACACAGCGATATTATAACACCCAGGATATTTAACCCTAAATACAATATAATTACATTGAAATAAATGTATACTGGTTTTATAACTCTTATATTGCATAGAATAACTTGTTTAATTTGAGTCAAATCACTAAATTTAGCTTTTTAATTACTTTCCAATTCAGTACACAGCTGAGGGATTGAAGGTTTAAGTGTAACCATCACTGATATGAATCTTTGAGATGTTTATATGTTTCTGTCATTAATTCATGTTCAATTTATTTTTATATGGCCTTTAAAAAGTAATTAAAAAGTAATAAATATAATGTTCAGAGGGTAAATACTGATGTACGAAAAATGTACTTTTAAACATGTTTGATTAAAAACTTAGGGTTTATGTAAGGTTTCATTTAATGGCGATTGTATAGGGTCACATGACTAGAGTTTATTAGAGAGCAGGTTTGTGGCATTGTGGGTCAGAACCGACATTGTTGCAGAAGAGATATTTTGCATGTAATCCAAAAAGTGCACATGGTAATTGCTCCTTTCATTAATCTTGTTTTGTGTTTTAATATTGTCAGTTTTTACATGAACAGCGTGATATGATTTGGGGGATTTTATTGTCTTTATCCCATTTCTGTTGCGCTAGCGTGTTTGGGCCTATTTATCAATGGACACTAGCATGAGAGACTTGAACATGACTGAAAGATGTATCCATTTTCTTGTAGTTTTTACTGTGTCTGCTGAAAAGAGAGAGAAAGAGAGAGAGAGAGAGAGAGAGAGAGAGAGAGAGAGAGCTGTATGATGCATGGCCATTAATTTTTTATTACATTGAGGGTCTTTCTCACCTTGTGGGGGAAGTCGTGGCCTAATGGTTAGAGAGTCTGACTCTTAACCCTAAAGGTTGTGGGTTCGAGTCTCGGGCCGGCCATGACTGAGGTGCCCTTGAGCAAGGCACCAAACCCCCCCAACTGCTCCCCGGGCGCTGCAGCATAAATGGCTGCCCACTGCTCCGGGTGTGTGTTCACGGTGTGTGTGTGTTCACTGCTGTGTGTGTGCACTTTGGATGGGTTAAATGCAGAGAACAGATTCTGAGTATGGGTCACCATACTTAGCCGTATGTCAAGTCACTTTCCATATAACAGCATGTTTACATTTAGAGAAAATCCAACATAACAATGTCTTTTCTGAACTGTAAAATTTGCTGGTGCTTACAGTGGTGCTATCTTATGACTGTAGATTAATAGATATTTCATCAGAATTACTGTTGAGTTTCAATAGTCCCAGTGTAAGGTCCATTCAAATGTGAGGGTTTATTTTAATTAATGATTGCTCTTTTTTATTTAAATGTAATCCTTTTTCATTCATTTACATTTTACAATTATTAAAATAGATAATTGAGATAAATGAAACTGGCTACAGCCTGCAGATCCACTGATTACAAAAAAAATTAATGTTTTTTTTTATTTCAATTCAATTCAGTTCAAAATTATTTGTATAGCTGTTTTTACAATTGACATCATCTCAAAGCAGCTTTACAAAACATAAACATAGAACAAAAGGTTATTATAAAGTGTACTATAAAGATTAATATAATACAAAATTGAAGATTAATCTTAGTTATCTATTTGAATGTGTATGTATTTATCCCCAATGAGCAAGTCCGAGGTGACTCAGGTGACTGTGGTGAGGAAAAACTCCCTTGAATGGCGAAAGAAGAAACCTTAAGAGGAACCAGACTCATATCCTCATATGGGTGACACTGGAGGGTGTGATAAGAAATATACTGTCTGATAAAAGTTGTATTGATGAGGAGATTGTTGTCCTCACAGACAACATGTAGTTGGCATCTCTTCTTTAGTATCTCAGAGTCTAACTGGAGCTGGTTGATCTCTAGATGTATCAGGATCCTCACAGAGTCGGCCTCATCTCAGTAGTGTTCCAAAATCTTCATGGCACCGAAGACAGTTGGATCTGGTACAATTTCTGGATGCCTTGGGATGGGTAGAAAGAGAGAAACGGTGGAGAGGAATGAACGTAGCTGCTGTTCATAATATTAGCAAGCACTAGATGATAATGTGCATTTGGTCAGATGTATTATAGCACAAGATTATTGGAAGTATTGTGTGTACACCTGACTAAAGAGATTTTCAATCTACATTGAAACTGGGCAAGTGTGTCTGAGCCTCGAACACTATCAGACTATTCCAAAGTTTGGGAGCTAAATACGAAAACGCTCTACTGCCTATTTATTTAACATATATATATAGAAATAGAGGTAGAGCAAAAACATTTGTATGTATTTAGATACAGTCTGTCTGTCCTACAAGATTATAATTGTTTTATAAATATTAGAATTTATTGGCTAATTTTCGGGCTTTGAAATTTTTTATTATACATCATTTTTTGTCATTTTGTATTATACAAATTATTGTACTTAATAACTACATGATTTTCCCACATTCCATCTACTTTTCAGCTACTTTTGTAAAATTGCATCATTAAACATAAACAAAACATCATTAAACATAATTTAATCGACATACAGAACACACTTATTAAGACTGGTCTTTAAGAGAAAATGAAGCTCTTTGAAGGCCAACAGATAGTAGTAATGGTATCTGTCATATTTGATAAATAACCTCTGGTTTGGTTGTGTGTTATGTTTGGCAGCTCCATTATGTACAGCATGACTGATAGCATAGCCTACTGAACTCTGTCATGACTCATCACTGATCTAACGGTCTGTGAGAGATCTCACAATTCTTCTTGACGTCCTTCACCATTGTAAGTCTCATCTCATCTAAGCTGTGTAGACTTAACTGTATCTTTACTTTGAACACACTACTCTTATACAGTTCTTCCCCGAAAGTCTTTGTATGCTGTATCGTTACAATTTCCCTTCACTGGAATTAAGTTGCTCAAACAGCATAACAGTGCCCCTGTCTACAAATTGTGTTTTATAAAACCATGATTTTTCAAGGTTAGAGCACTGGAACACAGGCCGCACCCCAGACCTTCTCACCTGTCATCAGTTCCTGACCTGTACTATCCAGAAAATATGTGTCCTATTCAATACACAACACTCTCTGGTGTTTATAACAATTTATAATCACACCATCCAGTGTCACCCAAATGAGTCTGGTCCCTCTCAAGGTTTCTTCCGCTTTCATTTAAGGGAGTGTTTCATTGCCACAATCGCCTTAGGCTTGCTCATTGGGCATTAGTACAAATACAAGTCTAATATTAAACTTGAACTTTTGTCTAATATTAATCTTAAACTTTTTGCGCTATATGTCTTATGTAAAGCTGCTTTGAGACAATGTCAATCGTTAAAAGCGATATGCAAATAAATTTTTACTGAGTTGAATTGACCTCAATAATGCGCTGGTGGCTGAATGAGCAAATCTCCACAGCTATGCTCCAAAATCTAGTGGAAAGCCTTTCCAGAAGATTGGAGATTATTATGACTATGGGGATTCATTCAATCTGGAATGGGACTTTTTAGCTAGGACGTCTACTTTTTTTGTATTAAGGGCGTCATGTCTCCCCCTATAGGTTGATGTCTACATCCGGAGGTTAAAATATCTAAGATATTTCAGAGAGCTCAGGATACTCCATTTAACTGGGTACACCTTTATTTCCATGAGTTATTACATACAATTTATTTATTTTTCAATATTATTTTTGTCAATTTGTATTTACATTTGGGGGGGGCACAGTGGCTTAGTGGTTAGCACGTTCGCCTTACACCTCCAGGGTCGGGGTTCGATTCCCGCCTCTGCCTTGTGTGTGTGGAGTTTGCATGTTCTCCCCGTGCCTCGGGGGTTTCCTCCGGGTACTCCGCTTTCCTCCCCCGGTCCAAAGACATGCATGGTAGGTTGATTGGCATCTCTGGAAAATTGTCCCTAGTGTGTGATTGTGTGAGTGAATGAGAGTGTGTGTGCCCTGTGATGAGTTGGCACTCCGTCCAGGGTATCCAGTGTATCCTGCCTTGATGCCCGATGACACCTGAGATAGGCACAGGCTCCCCGTGACCCGAGGTAGTTCGGATAAGCGGTAGAAGATGAATGAATGAATGAATGAATGAATGAATGAATGTATTTACATTTGTGTATTTTGATTTTTATTATTTTATTCTCCTATTATTTTTATTGACTGTGTGTTGTTGAACACACAGAAACAAATTCCCTGTATGCACAAGCATACTTGGCAATAAAGACCCTTCTGATTCTGATTCTAATTTAGATTATGTAAAAATCCAATCATGTAAATTATGTAAAAAATCATGCAGATACAGGTCCAAGAGCTTTGAGGAATGTTTACATCAAAAATGAGAATAAAGATAAATTATGATCTCTATGACTTTTGTGGCATGGATGTTGGCACTAGATGGACTGGCTTAAGTTACATTACATTACATTTACAGCATTTAGCAGACACCTTTATCCAGAGCAACTTACTTTTTCTTTTTTACACAACTGCTGGGCCTTGCTAATTGGCCCAGCAGTGGCAGCCTGGTGAACATGGGAATCAAACTCACAACCTTCCGATTGGTAGCCCAGCACCTTAACCACCAGGCTACCACATCCCACGTACTGTATGTCAGCTTAAAGGTGACAGGCAGGATATAGTACCTCATATATGCACTATTTACAGTCATATAGGGCAGAAATGTATCTCAGCATGCACGAAAAAAATCAAACCTTGTGGTGGATGCACGATAACAGCAGAACACCACATTGGGTTTCACTCCCATCGGCCAAGGACAGGAATCTGAAGGAATCGAGACACATTAAAACAGGAAAGCTGAAGACTAAGTGGGGATCACTTGGTCCTTTTCAAGTCTTCGTTACTAACAAGAAAAGAGAACAGAGCAGCAGAACTGTATTGAGCAGCTGGAGAGAAAGGACTATAGAGAATGTTTTAGTAAACATCTGCTTACTAAAGAAAAAATCTCAGTAATTTGTTTAGGTGAGTTATACAGATATGCAATTTATGGCAGACTGGGAATGATGATGAAGGGGGAATATCGATCTCCTGGGAACACAATAAATGAGTTGTTCGATTCAAAGTAAAGGAAGGGAAAGGACATGAGAGATAATTCACTACAGAAAACTGATAAGATACATGTGACGATGAGAAAGTGCTAAAATATGACTGAAGCTAAACACACCTGAAAAAAGAGAAAAATCTCCTTTTAAAAACTACTTTTTAAATAATAATAATAATAATAATAATAATAATAATAATAATAAATCTAACTAAAACAATATTTTAACAAATACTCTGATGAAAATAGATTCAATGATTCACTTAAATCCTCTCTTGCCTTAGGATGAATTTTAGTCACGTGATTGGGTTGTGACATCAGTGCGAGTCTATTTCCGGGATTTTGAGGTGGCTAGTGTTATTAGGAAGCACGACCTGATTGTTTGTTGTTGTAGTTTTTTTTTATTAAAAGTGTGAAAATGAATCGGATTTTCGGCAAAGGCAAACCCAAAGCACCTCCTCCTAATCTTACGGACTGTATAGGAAGCGTAAGTATTTGTTTATCCAACTTCTGATGAACTGTTTAACGTGATAACAATGAAACTGATTCGGTGACTAGCCTGATGTTACAGTAAAGTGGGTTTGCTGTCAAACACAATAGAGTTACCGTCCTTTAACTGCGTGTAATCTGCTATAGAACCCTGTCTTTTTGTTATTGGGTATGTTTTTATGAGAGTAAAAGTTACACCGTTGTGTTTTGAAGCTTGGTTCATCAGACTTGCCCTGACAGTTTAGCTCGTTAGCTTCACCCTGACAGTTAGCTTGTTGCTAAGTGTTTTTGTCTCGCGCTACGTTTTTGTTTTTTTTGCTGTGTCATGGTGCAGTGTATTTAGAGATACAAATTAATATTAAAGGAATATATACACATAATATATATAAAGTATAATTATATATGATGGGCCGTGTCTCAGTTGTTTTTGGGATGTTTCTACTTAAAAAAAAAATCAATAATAACATCTGGTGACGACTCAGTGATTAAAGTGTACAGTTATTATTTATTCCAAAATGAAGATAAAATAAAATCAATTGACACTGTTTTTTTTTGTAGAAAAACTTATCCTTTGTGTCTCAGGTTCATACAATCCAGCTTTTGTTTAAAACTCGTTTTATTGATGTATTAGTTTTATATTTATTTTGGTTGGTTCCATGTATTTTTTCCCACACAGACATTTGACTTGGATGTCTCCCTAAATAGAGTCACACACACACACACACACACACACACACACGCACATATATATATAAAGGTGCTTCAACATTCACACACTGTCTAGAATCTAGTAATCTCATAGATCTCTAGTAGGTAAGCCAAGTCTCGCATGTAACTTGTCATAGCTGCGTTACATTCTACAGCTTTTGCTATCTTTATCACTTCACCATGGGATCTCGGATGATTTAATATTTAAATAGTGAACAAGAGGTGAAGTGAAAATAGTGAAAGAAGTGAAGTGAATAGTGAAAATAGTGAAGAAGCTGTTCCTTTTTCAAGAGCTGCTTGAAGCCTGAGCATTATTCCTTATGTTTGAGATTGAAGATTTGTGTTTGTTTTTTCACACATTTAAGCACTTTTGATGTCAGTGTGAGACGTAACGTCTGGCAGAGATAACGGAAATACAGCATCGGTCAACAAATTAGTGCCGGAATTGCTAAGAACAGCACATAGTTTTATTTAAATGCATTTAATGTTTCAGGGTGGTGTTTTCCTTTTAATTATTTTGCTCCCATCCCTTTCTAAGTTGACGTCATGCATTAGGAAGCGTACATGTCATGCCGTGTTCCTATGTGTCATGGCCATGAATTATTTTTATTTAATAGAAATCTCACTGAATAGGTTCATAGTTAAGAAAGTGTAGACTGTGTTAAATACTTCCTTAAGGGTGTGTCAAACCGGTCCCTCGTGTTTTTACAAATGATTGAATCACAGTGACACCAAGACATTATGTGCGTCCTGTACCACGTCAAGTCTCTAAATTTCACCACACAACTGATTGTAATGAATATTATCTTTTTTCACTTTAAGTATTCACTGCAGGCTTTTCAATTTCCTTTAACCATAGGTTGACTCTCGGGCAGAGTCCATTGATAAGAAGATATCCAGACTTGATGCTGAATTGATGAAATATAAAGATCAGATGAAGAAGATGAGAGATGGGCCATCAAAGGTAAGGACGATATAGAAGCTTTGTATTGTCATTCACAAATGCCCGATAATCAGGGATACAAATTACTATTCAGTGTACATTTTATTCTATTTTTTTATTCATTCATCCATTCATTCAAAATAAATCTCAAAATGCTACTTGAGTTAAAATGTGCCTCCATGTGTAACGTACTCAAGTATTTAAAAGTAGAAAGGAAATGTAACTGAAATGAGATGTCAGGCATCTGTATAAACCAAATGATATGGTCTCTTTCAGAACATGGTAAAACAGAAAGCCATGCGAGTCCTTAAACAGAAAAGAATGTGAGTATATTTAGCTGTAAACACAGGTTTTCTGCCATTGGTACTAGATTTTAAAATAGTGTGTGTGTGTCTGCGCAGGTATGAAGGACAGAGAGATCAACTGATGCAGCAGTCATTTAACATGGAGCAGACCAACTACACCATCCAGACTCTTAAAGACACCAAATCAACTGTAAGAATACACTTCTGCTTCAAATGAATCATAAATCATTCTTAGTTTTCAGCATGATGATATTGTCAATGGATGGTTTTTTTAACAGCACGTTCGGTGCAGTTAGAGCAATCTACATTTAACATAACATGCTGGACGGATGCTGCTTTTAAATGAACATTTATTTATTTATTAAACAAACGTTCTTCTTTGTCCAGATTAAGCTACATTTTATTAATAGCATTAACACATGCTTTATTCCCCGTTGTGTCCTCGAATGTCACCGTTTGTCAACTTTTATAAACTTTGTTTTATAAACTTTGCTTCTTTATTATTACGATGCAACAACACACCAAGACATATTCCTGTAAGTGTAGAACCTACACTACCTCGATTAAACCATGATTCTGATTCTGAACTTACAGAACAGGCGAGTTATTTTTCCCATAAAAAGTTCTCTTGCACTGCTTGTTGCAGGAATGCATAAGATTCTCCTAGCAAGCAGCTGCAGCCGTGGGAATCGATCTTGTTTCACCCAGAACGAAAGCAAATTTTCCTCTCATATTTAGAGTATGTAGTTAATATTTACATCATTAATGAATTATAATCTCATCCGCCTGTGACCCACCCGAAATTAATGAAAATATCATTTTTATTACCCGACCCGCGGATTATCCACAGCGCTCACGGTTATACTAAACCAACTGTCAGGTGGAATAACACTGATCATCTTGGCACCTGTCAGGGGTAGGATTTTTTAGGCAGCAAGTGAACAGTCAATTTTCAAATTTGATGTATTTTGGAAGCTGGAAAAATTATCAAGCATAATGATGAAATGGTGCTATGTTCACTCAAGGCTCGTTGATGCACTTGGGAGTAAAGGATTGCTCGCAGTATCTGGGTCAATTGCTTGCTCACAGACCCAGCAGTGGCTTTGCTGGACCTGGGATTTGAGCTTGCAACCTTTCAATTGGTAGGCCAATACATTTACCGCTAGGTTACCACATCCCCTTACTGTAGCACAAATTGCTGAAAAAGTTCATTCTGGCTATGATATAAAGGCGTCAGAACACGCAGTGTGGCTGCGTACATGCAAAATGCTCAGAGTGCTCATGCTGATCACTGTCCACAAATGAAAGCACCTACAATGTTCACATGAGCATCATGGCTGGACTGTGAAAAGTGGAAGAAGGTGGCCTGATGATCTGGTCTGATGAATCACTTTTCATCATGTCAGTGGCCCAGTGTGTGTGTAAGCTGCTTACCTGGGGAAGAGATGGCACCAGCATGCACTACGGTAGGAAGGCAGGTCGGCTGAGGCAGCGTGATATCCTGCACAAAGTTCTGCTAGGAAACCTGCGAGCCTGGCTTTCATGTGGCTATAACTTTCTTGCGTACCACTTACCTAAACATTGATGCAGACAAGAAGTATACACCTTAATTCCAACGGTATTCCCTGATGACAGTGGCCTCTTTTAACAGGATAATACACTCTGCCACACTGCAAACATTGTTGAGGAAAGGTTAGAGGAACATGACAAAATGTTTGAGGTGTTGACTTGGCCTCCAGATTTCCCAGATCTCAGTCCAATCCAGCATTTGTGGGATGTGCTGGACAAATAAGTCTGATCCATGGAGGAAACAACTTACAATCCTTAGAGGATCTGATGCTAAAATATTGCTGTCAGATTCCACAGCACATCTAACTGTACAGCAAATTGCTATGCCACATAAATAGTTTCTTAAAAAGTAAATAGCATTACATTTAGTTTTCTTGAATTAAAGGCTCATGTAATGTTTGTTGGCTATGATCTAACTCTTGATGGATTCATATTTGACAGGTGGACGCTATGAAGATTGGAGCCAAAGAAATGAAGAAAGCTTACAAGAATGTGAAGATTGATCAGATTGAGGTAAAATACAGTCTTTCTATTTTTACACACAAAATTAGCCATCTACAGAAAACATTTACTCTTCCTATGATTTGATGCATTATTAAGTCTTTAAGTATATAAAGTGAACCAGTAATGTGACCTGACGTGTTGTGAAAAAAATATGGCTAATGCTTATTGTTTATTGCAGGACCTTCAAGACCAGTTGGAGGACATGATGGAGGACGCTAATGAGGTGCAGGAGGCAATGAGTCGCAGCTATGGAACACCAGATATTGATGAAGATGATCTTGAAGCAGGTTATTATACAATGATGTGTAGACTTATACTACCCAGGCATAATGGTTTATGCTTCTGCCACTGAGTGATGGAGGCATTATGTTCCCAGCAGATCTACCAACTAGAAGTTGGAATTGATCCACGATCAAATGTCTAAAATAGTTTTTCTTCAATAGCTTCCTTCATGTGTGAACTCCACTTTAATAAGAACACCTGCTTATTTAGGCACTCATTCAATCAGCCAATCATTATTTAATGTTCATATCAAACATAAGGTTGGGGGGAAAGTGTGATATCTGTAACGCTACCCATAGCACTGTTGCTGTTACTAGAAACTGCTGACCTCCAGGGATTTTCACACACAACAGTCTCTACAGTTTATATTGAACGGTCTGAAAGAAGAAATCATGAGCAACAGTTGTCTGTGGAAGCACCCTGTTTTTAAGAGAGGTCAAAGTTAACCAGCCAGATAACCTCGAGATATCAGGAAAGATATAGCAACTTCCAGAAGTCCTTTTTTTTTTTGTCAAATACAGGGTGCCTATTTGTATGCACAAACTCAAACCTTCAGGTGGATGAGCTCATCACATCACATTAGGTTCTACTCCTCTTTTCTGAGGCTGTCATGGGAACAGGCTCACACAAACTGGACAGATGAAGATTAAACTTTACAGTTTCCGTGCTAGTTGAGATACAACAGATTTCCTGTCAGCTCAGATCCAGTCTGGCCACTCTTCACTGATCAACAAGGTGTTTCAGCCTACAGGCTCTCTGCACTTTTTTTTTTTTGGCTAGTGGGGGGTGGGGAGTCAAAATATATATAATATTTGTATACCCCTTCTGATGTTTTATGTGAATTATTACATGTAGCTCTGAACCTGTATCTGCACGATACTAAGCATTGTGCTGCTGCTGCGTGATTTGATGATTGTATAAATGTGCAAGAGTGAAGGTGTTCCTATTAAAGTGGACAGTATTTTGGCATGCAAATTACTAACTAGTCACTGTGGTGGTGGAGTCATCCTAATAATGCCTTGTGTCATTTTGATGTAGTTTCCATTTCCGTTGATGGCTTTGTGGTGTGTTTGTTAGAGCTTGATGCACTTGGTGATGAGCTGCTTATGGACAATGACAGCTCTTACCTTGATGAGGCTTCCTCCGCTCCAGCTATACCAGAAGGCACTCCAGGAGAGAGGAGCACCAACCGGGTAATGACAAACATTAGAATTATTTATATGGCCACATTTTTGTCCCACATTTAGGTATATTCTTCTTTGTCTTTGTTCCCTTGCCAAAATAAAAGTTTAATCAATTTGACACACTTTTTTTTATCCCCTGACACAGGATGGCGTTCTGGTCGATGAATTTGGACTTCCTCAGATTCCAGCATCATAATAACACGACAGATTTTATCATGTTACACTTATGCATCTGACATTTACAACACTGCGATCCTTTTGTATGAAACCGGCTTATAAAAAATTAATTCTTTGGGGTTAAAATTCAAAAAAGTATTTGCAATGGTAAACACAGCAAGTCTTTATCTCTCTCGCTTATTTTCTTGTTTTATAAGGAATGTAGTCTAACTAATTGTAAGGAATAATCGTTAAAGTCTGTAACTAAGTTTTTTTTTTTCTTCCCATTTTGATCATCATCATATACACAATGTACCTCATTGACTTTGTACAGCAACAATGGGTTTCCAACTACCAACAAATAAATTATTCTATATTTGGCAGTGTGGGTACAGGCTTTGAAAAGATGCTGCATTGTATCACTAAAACTTCGTTGAACTGAGGACCAGTCTACAAGCTACGGATGACATCAAATGCATCTATCTATTCACTCGAAACAGGCCATTCGCTCTGTCCTTTTTTTTTTTTTTAATGGAATTAAAAGTCACGGAAGAAAATGATTCCAAATGCATCAATATAGATGGGTGTGAAATGACAACATAGACAAGACATTAAGACATTTTGAAGCACCAGAGTCTGTTTCCTTTATTTAAATAAATAAGTTATATAATGTAGGATCATGGCACTTTCAAGTTTAAAAAAAAAATACTAGGATTAGGACATTGATAAAAAAATCAGCAGTATAGAACATAACTCTGGCTTATCTGTTTATGTTCTGAATGTTTGACAAGAGGTGAAAAGCAGGTATTTTGTGTGAGTCTAGTATCAGAATAGGCTGCATGTGGAAAACTAGCGATCACCAGCTGAGTCGATATGTGTGCGGGAAAATCTTCTTGTGCAGGTACTCAACTGTATGTACCTTGTCCTTCAGGTTTTCGATCTCATAATAGGGAATCTATAGAGAAATAATTGTAGACTTTTACCACAAGCACAGCTACATCTTTCATTATTCTGCTCTATTATTATGCTAACCAACAAAATAATACAGGAACTGATCACAGGATTTTTATCAGAATATAAATAACCAGTAAGGAAACTGACAGTTGCGGTTAGTTCAATTTGAAATATTAATACAATCTGCAAGAAATGAACAGGCAAAGAAACAAACCAACCTGAACAACTTCATATCCCAGAATCTCTAGGTGTCGCTGCTTGATAGCTTCTTTCCCCAGAAGCTGTCTGGCGTTAGCAGCAAAGCGCTTTGGCCCATTGATACAAACAGCAATTCTGAACGTACATACAGAGATGCTTATTAACACAGTCCAAAACACTGGCATACTTAAAATATACTCTTTTAAACACATCTTACCTTTTATATACTTCCTCAACATGGCTAGCAGGCAAGACATAGCCATCTTCATCTAGTTTTATCTCTACATCTGTAGAAAAACATTTTCAGACAGTCAGAATTAGTTTGCGTCTGTATTCCAGCACATTTGGGATGGAGACAAAGCATTGCATGCGATTTAAATTAATGTTATTTTGTAAGTATGGTGAACCGCTGATCTTAAACTCATGACATATTACACTTTATTACCAGCCATTTTTCTATTTCAAATGAATCCCATGTGCTGGAGTACACAGCTCATTCTACAGCGATTATCCACACTGTACATATAAGCACATTTATCGTGCCATATTCTACTCCATGTATTTGTGTTGACCATTTTCTTTAACAGAAGTATAGATACATTACCAAGTGTGTAACAATATGGCGTAAGGACTCTGGAGGCAAAATAAGTTCGATCCCCTAACAAATCCACTAGGCCGTTCTTCACCCTGTTATAGAGATGAGGGTCTACCAGACTTTCCAAGGAACAACCAGGAGACAGAAATGACTTCACTCGCAGCTTGGGTAAAAATTGTGGACCCTAAACAATGATCATACAAAAAAGACTACATTTTAAATGTATTTTTACTTGCCATGTTGGTGTAAATATACAGCATGAGATAAATACACACCCGATAGAACGGACATTCCAATTTCATCGTGATGTAGAGCTGTGTAAGCTGAGCCAGCACTCCTTGATCCATTACACTGCCCTCTGACAGAATACAGGGGGAGCCAGTAAACAAAATGTACTACTGTACATGCACACATACACTCAGCTGGCATTTAAAGTCCATTTAAACTACAGCTACACTCACTAGCCACGTTATCAAGTACATGTGATGTAAATGGCCTGTGTGTGTATGAACTTCACTGTTCCACATTGGTATAAAGCAACTGAATGGCAGGCATGAGATTGTGGGCGTAACTGTATGTAATATAGTATGAATTTATGTATTTTATTTATTAAATGAAATGAAATTGGGGTAGAGAAGACTTTATCATCACCACATATACATTAGAGCACAGTGGAATTATTTTCTTTGCCTACAGTATGCCAACCGAGGAGGTTGGGGTCCAAATGCAGGGGCAGCTATGATACAGTGCCCCTGGAGCAGAGAGGGTTATGGGGATTTTTACCCTCCAATCAACAACCCAGAGCCTTAACCACTTGAGCCACCACTGCCCCCAAATTTAATAGCTAGCAATTTGTTAGCTCCTTTAATGTAAAGAAACCGTCACTGGACCCCTGTACAAAATGACTTAAGGAACCGTGGCAGTGACATGTCATTACTTTCATCATTTTTTTCTGTCCCTTGTTAGTAGGTGTACATCATCAATGCCAATTTTTTGACCACAGCACCAGAGCTGAATGCATATTTTTTGTGGTGATTATAAGCGCACATATTTTCTAGTTGTACTTGATAGAAATGGCTAAATTGTGCAGGTACAAGATAGACCCTCTTACCCTGAAGCTGTTGTAGGAAGAATGGGCTGAAGACCTTCGAGACATAGTTGAGTGGAAATCTCTGTAGAAGGGTACAAGCGTGCAGCAAGTCAAGCAGGGTCCGAGGCTGGAAGTGTGAAAAACGCGCATTCAAGACAGACTCAACCTTCCGGAAAAGTCGTCCAGCCTCCTGAGGTACATATCCCAATGCTCCCAGTGCCACTATCTGCCGAGATACCTGTTCTGTGGTATACTCATCTGCCCTGTACACAAAGCTTTCAGCCACTGCATCAAATACTGAGGGAGAAAAAATTCGCCGTTTTCCAAAATATTGCATTACCCTGCTTATCGTCTCAGGATGAGCCGTAAAGGCTATTTTGGGTACATGGCGCTCCAGAGCCTCGATGAGAAAGTGATCACTGTGTCCGTAGTGCATAAGTGCAGACAGTACACTCGACAGTTGTGTGTTTGCAAAGTTCGGCACGTGACGCACGGCCTGTTTGCACAAAGCAATTACCAGTGGGAGTGCCTGCGTTTGGTCCAGCATCACAAGAGCTTCAAATGTTTCACTGACTGTTACAGGGTCCATTCTTGGGGAAAGTCGGAGTGCCTGAGTGTTCATTTCATTCAGCAATTCCTGGTAACGCCCACTCTCACCCAACCCTGCAGCTAGCATTTTATAGACAGAGGTCAGCTCACTTGGATTCCAGTGAGCTGGATCTTTGTTCTGGATCTGCCTCATAGCCTGCTCTAGGATGCCACAATACGGCCCATCGACTGCAAACATGGCTTGCACTAACTCACATAACGTCTCAATGCTCAGTCGGCCAGTGTTTAGCCGTACCTGACTCTCGGACATTAATCTCATCACCAAGTGACTCTGTGGGTCTAAATAAAGACGTGTGCATCCCAGCAAAGCTCGTATCACCACCTCATCGTCCAGCTCACCTGCGTCTCGCTGTAACTTCAGACACATCTTGTTCAAAGCTGGATCAGACAGCAGCACCTCTGGTTCCTTGAGTCCTTTGGCTCCATCCTGTTCCAGATCAGCCAGTCGGTGGAGAACAGCAACAGCACCTGCACTTGAGAGATGTGGGGTGGAGCGAACAAGATGCAGCACTTGTTGAGAAGTCTTTCTGGAAAAAAGGCGCTGTTTAAAGGCACGTTCCTCATCAGAGCTCAGACCATGCAGCAGAGAGGCGAAAGCACCTCGTGCAGATGGGTCATGAGAAAGGCAGATGGATCCGGCTACAAGAAAGAGAGGCTCGCGGGTTGTGATGCACAGCTGCCTTTTTTGCAGTTTTTCTTCTGTCCCAGAAAGAGAATGCCGGTAACCCTGAAACAAGGTGAGACTGCCTGGAGCACACGCATTCAGAGTGGTGGGAGAGAGCAGATGGGGAAGAGCCGCTTGCCTCAGCACATGCAGCCTTCGCACAGCTTTCAGAGCCATTAAAGTGCTTTATGACATCCTTCACCTGCAGTGATTAAAAATAAATAAATGAATAACCAACGTGGAGAAGCTCAATCAGAATTAGGCATTTCCTTCATTTTAGAATGCAGTATTTTCCAACCCGGACCTTGTGGACCACTAGATGTCTGATATATTTGAGATGTCTGAGCAATCCCAGTTCTCCCCACTACCAACCCTGTTCTGTATTCACGACAGCTTGATTCAGGCACAAGCAAAAAGATAAAGCTAAGACTGAAACACTGTCCTATTTCATATTACAAGCTACTGCTTTAGTGAATGAAATCCTTTAAGGTGTTTTCACACTTTGTCAGCTTTCCTTGGGTCCATATGGTCCCACAAGATGTTGGATAGCATCGTGGAAGATAAGAAAATCGGCTAGCTGTGGCAATAACAATTACGCTATTGAGCTTTATTTGTTAATCTGTAATAATAATAATAATAATAGTACTGTGTTAGTGACAGGAACAACAGTTAATGTATAATACTATTAGTATTCAGAATGTGTGTAGTATATAGTGTATACACATATTTGGTTTACCCCAAACCCTAAAATCCACCAGTAGCTCCAGTCAGTAGCTCTATAGCATGATGCCTGAATTGATTTTTCTGGTTCAGCCTCAAATATGCTTTCCCTGCTATGTCAAATTATATCATTTAAGCCAAACGATAGTATCAACTAAACCAACACCTTAAATAACATTATTCAGCATTACACAGCTATTTACTACGGTAAAAGTGTCATAAGCTAAAATAAACGTTATTGATCCCACAATGGGGAAATTCACTTATTACAGCAGCTCACAACAGTTAAAATGCAGGTATAAGAGACTTAATGAAAGAAATGTTTAATACACATCCTCCTGTCATCCACATCCTCCACAGCGTCCTATGGGACAGGGCTGGATCTCCTAACCAGCTTGTTCAATCTCTTTCTGTTGTGTGAACAAGTGATCTAAGATCAGCTCAATGCTAAAATAACCAGTAAGAGTCTTTTCTGAGTCCTTTTTTTTTTTTTTTTTTTTTTTTGAAAACCAAAAACACGAGAAATTTTACACTTTAAAAAGATGGTTTATGCTTCATCTAAATATAAATATTTGTGAAAACACCCTTAAACTCACTAAAGTCTTACTCTAACATTCCCTGTTTTAGTAGTGAATAATTCAACTGAAAAAGAAAAAAGTAGAAGCTGAGAGTTTAATGTATTAATGATGGTTTATACTTTGACAGTAGCAGTAGAAAGTATTTGTTATATAGAATTTGGACATGTGGGGCTGAATTTTACTTAAGAAATTGAATTAATTTTAATTATTACAAATACAAAAACTGGGGGAAATGAAGTCTATTCATAATAACAGGTGTTGTGATGGATTATTCTACTTTTGTTCATTAGAAGTCCTATTTCTAATAATAGAAGTAGTACTAGGATAACCTGCATTATGTATAGTTTGAACCTAACAACTGTTTAAAGTTAAGCATTCCTACGATCACATTAGAATAAATTTTATGTGCCCTCGTGCCAGTGATCTTACTAGATCCGAGTGCACGCGGAAGTTGATGTATTTAATGATCTACTGGATCAAATGGATCTGGTATCTGAGCTGAAACGAGAAAACACCTTAAATACGGCTCGATTCACATGTAGATGAACTCGACATAAAAAAAAAAGTACTGTACCAGAATGATCAGCAGAGGTTATAGCTGTATGACTCTGTGTGCGTGCTATCTTGCCATGTTTCCGTGCAAAGTACGCATGTGCGGTATGTTGAATTCCTATTGGTTGAACTACGATATAGTGGGCGGAGCTTACCCCATGATAAGAAACGTGCCACACGTGTGGTCCATGTGAAGATACCGAGCCTTACGTAGGGAGCATCGATTTTGTGACACGTCCTTAGATTAAGTAAGGAGGAACGTTCACTAAGACACGTACATTTCAAAAGGTAAATAAAATAAATCTACTACTAATAAATTCCAGTCCAGCGTATCATTTATTCAGGGACATGTTACAACATGACGCTGCATCAGTGCACAAAGCAGGCTCTATATTATTATATGGATTTCTAAGGTTATAGTGTATAAACCTCAACAGATCCCTGACCTCAACCTTCATGAACACTGATCTTTGTGGTTGTATTCTGAATGCCACAAATCACTAAAGCTCCTGTGTAGGAACGAGCACAGATCTCTAGTCACACTCCAATATCTAGTGGAAAGTCAATCTAGAAGAATGGAACTTATTGTAACAGTAATGAAGAGGCTGAATCTAGAAAAGGATGTCCAGAAAACATAAATGGGTCTAAAGCTATGGTGTCCACATACTTCTGGTCATACAGTGTTTTAAAAAACATTAAAAAAAAAAATCACTGCCTTTTAACCCATTGTATGGATGTTGCATGTTGTGTCAGCAAATTTGTAGTAAACTCTAACAGATTAAGGGATATAACTGTAAATGGAGATCAATTAAAAAGGTGTAACTTTTTGGATGTTGGACCATAGATAGTGATAACACTATTATCACTTGTAAGGTTTATCACTTGTTTTTTTTTTAAAAGAACTCAAATTGTGTCAGAAACTCAAATTAAATCCATTTAAACATTAACTTTCGTCACGTTTTGTAACCCACCAAAAAACAAAACTAGAATTGCAGGGACACTCATTTCTGTGGCTAAGCTCAAGCAAGCTAAGGCATGCTGCCTGGTATGAGGGAAACCGCTTTGATTTTTTATTTTTTTTTTGTTTAAAAAAGCATAACACTCATACCCATGTATGAACTCACTGCACATGGAGGGTTACCTAAACACCTAACCACACAATCTGAAATTTAAACATCACCACTGTAATGGTAACAGTTTTAGAGGAGTACTTTAGGTACATCTCACTAATCAAACACCGACACCTAACAGGGTTTCAGAAAGGTCATGCAGTAGTATTCATGCACCTCCTTACCAATAGAAATCCTGTTGAATGAATAAATGAGAGATAGCAGATGCTACAATTTGAGTAATTTATTGAAAAAAAGTTCATATTTATTATACAATGTAAAAATTCAGATAGATTGGGACATAACAGCAAACATGCTTATAGACCCCACCACCACTTCACATTTTACCACATTTAAAGCACTGAGATACTGAACCTATATGAGGTCCTATACTGTTATGTGCAGTTCTGCTGCATCCAAATTAAGTGTCCTGAATTTACTGGAAGGTAAACTTTAATGGGAAACTTAGAAAAAGACCTAAAATATATACCATCAAATATCCTAATTAATAATGCATATACAAAACCCAATTTAACACATGTATGGATTTAAAAGAGTGTGAAGTAACCCACTGTTAAACCAACCACAACCAATGACTCCCTCACCCCCTAATCAAACCACTGTGCTGTGTCCAGTACTAAACATTTTCAATACAAAACAACTTCAGCAACAGGGTGATAAAAATACTTATCCTACCATGTTCAGTGATTAAGTCTTAATCTAGACACATTTCCCCCTTAAAGTTTACCTTAAAATAAATCACAGAAACGGAGCAGCCAGGCAGATTTGAGGTTGGCATTTATCTCAGAATATTTTCAGAAACATTAGATAAAGCTCCTTTAGCTGAGAATAAAGATTAAAAAGGAAGGACTCATGATGCGTGGAGGTTTCTGGATTTAGTCATCCTTGTCTTTGGCTCCGTGTTTGAGGATACGTGTGAACTCCACATAGTTAAAGTTGTTCTTCTTGTCAATTGGGGCCTCCCTGAAGAGCTCGTCGACTTCTTCGTCTGTGAAGCGGTCACCCATCGTGGTCAGAAGCTCCCGCAGGTAGTCTTCCTGGATAAAGCCTGAATAGGCATGAGAAGAATGACGGGTGAAAAGATGAAGGATTATACAAACCACAGACGATATTTAATCCCAGATTTCTCAATCCAATCATAGAGGTAACAGTTTGTTTAAAAGCTATTAAACATTTTATTTTATTTATCTTTTATTTTACCAGGAAATATCCCATTGAGATAAAAAAATCTCTTCTACCAGGGAGTCCTGGCCAAAATGGCAACACACAAAGTTCCACACAAAAACACTTCAAAACAAACAAAAAAAAATCCTGTCCAGCACTCAGAATCAACAAAATACACAAATATTAACTAAAATAAGAACATGATTCCTTCAAACGAGACACCAAAAGGGTTATAAAAACATTTAAAGATGGGAGCACGTCTAGCATCAAAACACTCTGCATTTCATTCCATAATCTAGGTGCATAACAAGAAAAGGCAGTTTTACCAAACTCAGAGTATGATCTAGGCACAGTTAAAAGTAATTTAAAGGATAATCTAGTTTTATAACTACCAGAACAATAAGATAAGAGACTACAGATACAGTTTACCTAATAGAGCTTTGGCAATAAACATCAACATATGCATTTTTCTTCTCTGGACATAAACCTCTGGACCTTCAAAGCTGCTTTAACTTTTCTTCTTTATGGGGTAAAGTATTTCCTTTTTGTTTTTAATGGTTTATAACATTTAGAATCACATTTTATGTTGTCTGAACTAAATTAGTTGTTTGTAAAAGTCTGCTGGTTAATGGTGCTTACCGGTTCCTTCCTCGTCAAAGCAGGCAAAGGCGTTGCGGATGACGTCTTCTGGGTCAGTGCCATTCAGTTTCTCTCCGAACATGGTGAGGAACATGGTGAAGTTAATGGGCCCAGGAGCTTCATTCATCATCGCCTCCAAATATGCATCAGTCGGGTTCTTACCTGAGATTAGAGAAAGGGGTTAGTTTGACTGAGGTTTGGGACAGCACATAAAACTACAGTATCTGAACAGTATCAGGCTACCTGCTTACACGGGTTTTAAAATCATCATAGAGGACATACCTAGGTGTCTAAATATCAGGATAATTCACAGAGTTGAAAATTTTAAACACTGAGCACAAGAGTGAAAAATCTCATTTAACCCTTGCGTTGTCCTCCTATACAAATTAGGAGCACTGAGTCAACTTGACCTTGTCTGTTTTGACTGCTTATAAAAAATGAACTATATATGATGGAGATATATATATATATAGTATAATAAACCTTATTTATATACAAAAAAGCCTCATTTTTTAGTTAAAAAAAAAAAATTGAATTATTTTCACTATAGAGGCACAAAAGTTGATGCACGATTACAGGCTGGTATATTTCAAGGGCAGGAGATTGTTTTGAAACCATTTTGACCATTTTTAATATGTCAGCAAATAATAAAACCTGTTTTTTTTACAGGCCAAATTGACTTGAATGCTTATAAATCAAAAATTCTACAATTAGCACCATTCTGTGTATAATATCTTACACTTGTAATATGTATTTTGCCCACCTGATGTCATCTGATCAACCAACAACAGGCTACACACACACGCCATAATTTCATGTGAATAAAACTGTTTACCTCCTTATGTTTTGTTTTATTATACTTAATTTATGAAGGATAACCCTTATGGAAATTTTGCCACGTTTTGAGTAAAATAAGCAGAAATTATTAAATATTATTTTGGATAACCACTGACTGATGAATGTCAAACATTACTCAGCATATCTCCAGGCCAAAGCTGACTGATGCAACTAAATTCATAAATAAGAGAGGAAACAAATATGATTTGAATATGAAAACACAACGTGTGTGTGTGTAAAGATTGTTGGTAGAAGAAGAGAAGAAGATATTGTCCCCAGCTGGACAAATGCATATAACAAGTGTGAAATATTTGCAAATGAGTAGCTTTTGTTTTTTCTTGAGGCCTAATGAATTGCTATGCCAAGTGCTTGTGTGTGTGTGTGTGTGGCATCATTTTGGTAGATCATATTTTGCCCTCTGCTAGGCAAAGGTATATCAAAAGTGAGAAATATTTATAAATGTGTAGCTTTTTTTTCGGGAGGCCTAATGAAATGCAATGCCCAATATGTGTGTGTATGAGTGTTTGTGTGTGCGCGCGCGCGTGTGTGTGTGTGTGAAATGTTTACAAATGTGTAGCTTTTTTTTTGTCTGGAGGCCAACTGAATTGCAATGCCCAATGCTTTGAACAGTGTTTGTGTGTGTGTAGCATCATTTCGGAAGATCATATTTTGCCCTCTGCTAGGCGAAGGCATATCAAAAGTGTGAAATATTTACAAATGTTTGGCTTTTTTTCTTTTCTGGAGGCCTAATGAAATGCAATGCTCAATTTGTGTGTGTGATTGTGTGTGTGCGCATGTGTGTGTGGAGTGTGAGTGTGTGTTTTGGGTGCGTGTGTTAGTGGACATTTTACGTGTGCATTTTTGTGTCTGTATGTTCGTTCATTGCGCTGAAAAGGGCAAAAGTGTGACCTATTGCCCCACTAAATGTGGCCAAGTCAAAATGACCCAAGAGGATAACAAACGCATAGTATATATTGTTCTGAACACATAGTTCAACGAAAATAGACAAAATTAATTTTGCTTGCAAAGTTCATAATTTGGAACAATCCTGGTAAATTTCAGGCAAATATGTGGAAGAAAACCAAAGTTATGACACATTAAATTCTTCCAGCGGGGTCAAAAAGACCCAGGGACAACATGAAGGTTAAATATGAAACTGTATACAGTGGTAACACTGATATGGGAGCCAACCATCATTTGTGTGATAGCTGATCGCAGAAAAATAATACGTCTCTTGCATGATGCGTTGTCTGCTGTGAACTGGAAACCAATCAGAGAGGTAAGAGTAAAAAAGATGTTAAAAAGCTTGACATGTTTTAGGTGACACACTGCAACTAGAAATGTTTTTACTGCTTATTGTTACCAGTAGGGTGACACTTAGTGGTGAACTATTCCAAATATTTGTTACGACAATACACATTCATGAGGTCATCAGCCAGTCAAAGTGACAGGGCACAAAAGGCTACACCCTCTGCAGAGATGTACAAAACCTCAGACCTACTCCACCTATTCCTGTTAAAGTCCCCCTAAAGTAATTAGCTTCATTACCTTTCTTAGGGTAATAAAACAGGCAGTGAAAGGAGGTGAAAATTACCCAGAGATGCCAGCATGTCATGCAGATCCTCCTTGTCCACAAAGCCATCACGATTCTGGTCGATCATGTTGAAGGCTTCCTTAAACTCCTGGATCTGTGACTGATCAAACATAGCAAAGACATTTGAGGTGGCACGCTGAGGGCGCTTCCTGGCAGTCTTTGCCTTCACACGACTTTTGCTGGACATGTTGGCTCTGTTGTGATTTTACCTAATAAAAAAACAAAAAGTAATTAAATGTCAGTTGCATTCATAACAGTTTAATGAAGGGAAAATTTGCCTTTTTGAGCACAAATTTAGCAGCCATTAGTAGTCATTATCCATCCTGGTTCAATCTGTGTAAAATATCATTATGAGGAAAAAGGGGGATTTGTCCTGTCTTGTCTGGCAAAGCAGGTCTAAGAGAAATGTAATTGGACACTGCTGATACTAAAGTAGCTCTTCAAAAGGAAATATATAACTAGATTTGTAAAGTTTGTCACGACAAACTTTGATGTTGGCTTTGAGGAGGCAAGTATTCGCAAAGGCCGGTGCTTTTTGGAGGCGAGTGGACATAAGGGTCAGTGTTACTTTTGGAGGCAAGTGGACAGAAAGATAGGGTGCAAAAACATTTGGAGGCAAGTGGAGATGAGCATGTGATGTCATCATGTGTGTTTTGATATGTCACATGCCCATGTTGTTCAAATTTTTTTATTTTCACGTGACGTCATCAGAATACACGCGAGGAAGTTCCCCTCATTGTTCTGAGTATTTTGACGTCACTTGTCCATGTCGTAAAAGTTTTTTGATTTTGCATATTTTGGGGGCGGGGCTGCGGCACAACCGAAAGGCCAGTCGGTAGACCAATTTACAATTTTGTTCAGAGTATCACCCTAAAGGAGCTGGCCGAGTTTGGTGTAATTAGTTCGAAAGCTTGCCAAGTTATAAACCTCCAAAGTTTATAATGGGAGTCTATGGGAAAAAAGGCCACTGTGAGACCCGGTACCAGAAGTACCGGTACTCGGATCGCTTAGAAAAGTAATAGCAACAAACTTCAGACCAGGATCTACAACATATCCGAATTTGGTGCATGTGGCTCGAAAGCCCTAGGCCGCATTAAATTTTATAAATTTTTGTCTAAGCTGAAATAGGAAAACAGAATGTTGGCTTCTACAAAGCCAACATAAAAATGGTTCATAAATGGACACAAAGGTGAATAGAGTAAAAAAAAAATGGGAGTATCACAAAAAATAAGAGTATAAGGCACAAGTTACAAATGCTTTCAAAGAAATTACAGCTATATACAGTGGTAGGCCATTTCCTGCTTGCATGTACATTAAAAATGCCTACATTACAGGACCACTAAGACACTGAGGATGAGGAGATGATTAACAAACTATATTAAACGGACCAGCTGCCAGTCAGATGGAAGAAATCTGCTTGATAGAGACCTGTTGTTCTAAACCACACCATTTCCTCAGCATGCTGGAATTCATTCTTCATAATGCCAAACAGTCACGCTTTTAAAATAGCATAAGCCAGTTATAATATTGATAAAGCAAAAAAGTACAGGCATCGAGATCATCTAAAACTTTACGGAGTAAGATAGCTAGATATAAAGGCATTGATGAAACTGGCCTATATTTTCACCCTTGAGTCTTCTATACATAGACACACTACAAGCCAACCTACTTTACTCTGGAACACGTTTGTGCTTTTCTGTCACAGATATTTATACACAGATTCTTAACAAAAATCATTTTTAATAAAACCTACACATTTTCCCCCATGTGCATTATTGGTCTGCCTCAAGAGAACCAATTTTACCTAAACTAAAATGATTCTTTACTTCATGTGTTACTCCCTTTACAAGCATGTTTGAGTCATGTTTGTCTTCTATGCCATGAAGATTTTGGAACACTACTGAGATGAGGACGACTCGGTGAGGATCCTGAGACATCTAGAGATCTACCAGCTCCAGTTGGACTCTGTGATACTAAAGAGGAGATGCCAATTCCATGTGGTCTTTTGAGGATAATTAGCTCCTCATCACTACAACATTAATCAGACTGTATATTTATAATCACACCCTCCAGTGTCACCCATATGAGGATGAGGTTCCCCTTTGTGTCTGGTTCCTCTCAAGGTTTCTTCCTTGACTACCCTTCATACACATTCAAACAGATATCTAATATTAATCTTGAATTTTGTATTATATTCATCTTTATATTATACTTTATAATAACCTTTTGTTCCATGTTTGTTTTGTAAAGCTGCTTTGAGACGATGTCAATTGTATAAACCGACATACAAATAAATTTGATTTGAATGTTTATAAAAGGTGACAATGTACTGCCCCAATAATACATGCCTTCAATACAAAACAATTTCAGGAAAAGGATGGACAAAAATAGACATGCGATTGTGTTCAGTGAGCTGATTTCTGGCATTTTTCTCTTCTTATCTGCATTACAAGAACATCAGTTATATCATGGGCCAGAGGGACAAAATGATCAGAACATGTGGGTTAATAATTGCATTTTAAAAACTCACTTTGTGTTAAATTGTTTCATTTGTCGTGAAAAATTTAAAACATTATGCTAACTCCTAACAATTCACCTTGGTTTATTAAAAGGAGCTCACCGACAAAACACTATTTACTACGTGATGTTCAGAAAATATCATACACTAAGCGGTAGTTAAACCAAGTCGGTCGTTTAAAACCTAAAACGCTCGATAACGTCAATAACGTATCTGGTCAATTTAAATGATTCAAATATTACTGGTTTTCGCTCGCGCTACCTAACCGGCTCGTAGCTAATACGATTAGCAAACTTTGCTAGCTAGCGCTAGATCAACAAAACGACTGAATTTGGCGAAAACAGCCAAAATGGCTATTCAGGTTTCAGATGTACATTGACAAAACGTGACACACGAAAACAATTCAGACAATTATCAATAAACATTAAACACAACACATACCTGGAACCCAAAAAAACCGATGGCTGTTCAACCACCGCCCAAACTTCCTGATAAAAGAAGAGACTGCTTCCGGACAGGATATCTAGATCGGCTCAACCAGGGTCGTAGGGGTGGATAAGACAACGCGGATTAATAAAACAACACATAACAAGATTAAATAAGCTTTAATCAAACACACAGCATAAAAAAAACATCTTATTTGCATGTATAATTAATCTCATCATTTCTCTTAACGACAATAAAAAAAACACTAAATACACACATTACCGACACCCCTGCGTGATGTGACTTAGTTCATCCAAGCTCACCCAAAGTCTAGTCTACGTAGGCTGTTCAACATGTCCATATAAGGTGTTGTGACTTCTTAAAAATCAAACACAACACAATGAGCGTTTAGAAAAACAGCTGTTTCTGTCCGGTACCTTTGTTCCACAGACTCTAAATCACCCCTTGCTTATTAGCAACACCATTTCAGTCGAATCTATACAAATGTTAGCCACATACTATGTTTTTTTCCTTAAACTTTACCTATAAAAAGTCCTAATAGCTAGTGAAAACAACTATACAAACTATACAACTATACAAACTATACAACTATACAAACCTGTTATAAAAACATGCTCAGCCCCTGTATTTTACAGTGTTTTAAACTGTCATGTTTGCAAACATATTCAAAATCATCTCAGTTTTAAAAAAGATGATCCCATAAAGCACTTTGATCAGTAATAAATACTATACTGTTTTACTATCATTTAAAAATGTCATACAGGAAAAATGAAAAGTGTCACTGTAGATGCTTTGAGCCACAGAGATGACATCAGTACAACAGTGGATGTGTACAGGAGTGGATCGGTGTAATATAAATCCCAAACCAGCTCATATGAGTCATTTCATTCCTGAAAGGTTTTTTATGTGTGAAGAAAGGAAACAGGTGAGAGGAAACACAAGAATTGTGTGGCTGCATTTGTTATTGTGTCATCAGCATTTTAATCAGGGGTGGACAAAATACTGAGAAATTAAACTTAAGTGAAAGAATACATAATATGTCAAAAGTTTATTCAGTTAAAAGTGGAAGTATCCAACTGAATATGTACAAAAGCGAAGGTTAAATTTACTCAAAAATTTAATGTGAAGAAATTCAGTTGTTTTTTTTGTGAAAAATGACTTTGATACTTCGATTAACTGTTTGAAGATTGAATGTTACGAAATAAACAAAATTTCCTTGATATGTTTATTCATATTAGATGGAGTTAATGACTATTAGAGAGGCATAGGAGCCTTCCAATTTTATATGAGTCTCTATCCAGCATAGTGAAATATTTTGTTGAGGAAGGGCCATGGGAAGAAATACAGTATTAATTACATTGTGTAGCATGAGAAGGTCTCAGCAGACTATGAACTGCCACTCCATATTAATGAACTTGATTGAATGTAAAAACCATGCCCATTTGATTAATGTATAGTATATTAATGTATAGTTTAAAGCCCTTTAAGGAGTAAAAAAATGATATGTTATTGCAAAATGAATAAAGTAAGAGTACAAGTATATATTGTGAGTAATGCACAAGTATATAATAAAAATGCCAAAATAATACATGCTAAAATATAGCAAGTATAACGTACAATTAAAGTCAAGTCAAGTCAAGAAGCTTTTATTGTCATTTCAACCATATATAGCTGTTGCAGTACACAGTGAAATGAGACAATGTTTCTCCAGGATCAAGGTGCTACATAAAACAAAGACAGGGCTAGGACTTAAGTAAGCAGTCCTAGCCACATAAAGTGCAACTGTGCAACCTGGTGCAAACAGTGCCGGACAAGACAGTGCAGGACAAGACAGACAAGACAGTGCAGGACAAAAGGCAGTGCAGACAAAAAGTTACAAGACAATGCACAAATTACAAAAAAGACAATACACAAAAGACAGCAAACAGAACCAGCGATGACCGACCAGTGTAAATACTGTATGTAGATACTGTATGTACTGTATGTACTGTATGTCAAGTCTAACAATGTATTAATACTGATGCGATGTGAACGTATATATATGACAGTGGACACCATTTCCAAAAAAAGAGTGGTCTTTCCTGCTATTATCATTATTTCTCTTGCATCATGAATTTATGTGTCTTCCAGAATTGCTGGCACCCTTCATGAAAACTAGCAAAACTGAAAATATAAAAGATTAGAAATGTTTATTTATTTTTCATATCCATCGCATGAATTGTGCAGGCAAACCTGCTTTTGTAAAATAGTAAATATGAGCACTACTATTTTTTCCATGGAATCACTGGACATTTGTCCAGTGATAACCCAGAGATAGAAATGGCAGACATTTTCATCCTCATCTGTCAGTTCAGCTCTGTCAGTTCCTCAAACTGTGACACAACACTCAAGTTTATAATTTGATATGGTACCCTATTATTTAAGGTGTTTTCTACCAATTGGAAGGTTGTGAATTTGAATCCCACATCCACCGTGCTGCCACTGCTGGGTAAGTCTGGGTAATGTAAGTTGTTCTGGATTAGGGTATCTTCCGAATGACATAAATGTTAATTTCTCAGTTAGAGATGTAAGTGATATTGTTCTTTTTTCATTGTTACTATGAATGTTTCTGAAAATCTTTCTCTAAAAACAAAAATAAAAACATTATCTGTGCACTATTCCTATGTGGTATCCCTATTACATTCATATCCCAGAGAAACAGGACATGGTCTAAAGCTACAGTACAAGAAGTCCTGGGCCCTGAGAGCAATTGAGGAAAAACATTTGCATTTTGGAACTGTTTTGGAAATGATTTCATAATTTGTCAATTCTTCATAACATTTCATTAGTAAATCCTTTTATATTTAGAGGCCTTACAACTTTGCAAAAGCTTGGCATGTTACATTCAGATGGCTTACAGTTAAGCTACGTTTTATATGGGTGACAGAGGAGAGTAGAAGCGGTGAAGGATTTTTCACAATTATAGTTTATAACAAGGAAATTTATGTGACTTTACTTCAAGTTAAATAATTAAAAAAAAAATGTACACAGTATGAAAAGGTTCATGGGACTTATAATGTTGTCCAAGAAAAACACAATGAAATAGACTTGACAGCAAACCCAACACCCAAACACCACCTTCCCCCCCAAACACACACACTTTTACATGGCATCTTTGGTACGTAACAGAGGTAACAATAGCATGTCTATTGTTAGTGTGGAACAAAGCTCTGTTGGCCAGTATAGCTTACTAGTTTCTGGTAAGTTTCTAGTTATGGTCATAAAAAAGTTACTGTATTGGGAAAAAAACTTCTGGAGAAACAATTCTGTGACAGGTATGATAGGGGAGGTAGTGACAGACTTGTTATTGGTGTGTAGGAGAGAATGATTCTTTCCATCGGATTTCATTTAGGGGCTGAGAATTTGTCAGATTAATCCCATCCATCAGTTTATAAATACCACTAATGATTCTAATGGACCTCACTAAGTGATTCCACATCATTACCTTATCAACATATACCTTAGCAGCCTATCTGTATGACTGGGATAACTGAGCTAGAGCTATATTTAACGCCTCTCTAGCCATAAAAGGTCTCGCGCGGGGCTGAGGCATGTCAGCCCGCCTCAGTATTATTTTGGTTGTTGGAGATTGCTTCTTCACTGCACAGTACTTTGCGTGAATTTTGAGCTTTGTTGATCCTCCCTCAGAACTGGAGCCTTGTTTGTACCTCCTGTGCTTTTGTGCTACCTGACTTCCAGCCCACAGAGCTTTGGTTAAGGTAAGAATGATTCAGTGTATGTGTTAACTTTATAATAAAAAGTGTTATTGCAGTGTTATATATAATGGTTAAAATGAATGTTGTGTCAGATGCTCAGAGAATTAAATTACATTTATTATGATGCATGATTTTGCCTAAAATGTCCTTTGGATTTTGCTGGTGCATCATGATCCTTTTGCATGTGCTTCCTGAACTTTAAACATTTATACCAAAGGTTTGGATTCACAGGCTCTTTGGATTGTAAAATGAGTAGAAAGCTAAATTCTGATTTAATTCTGATTTATCCCTCAGTCCCAACTACAAATCTGAGTAACGTCACCTTACACATTGGAGAATATCATAAATTCATTTGTAATTATAACATTTTCATAGCTGAATAAATCCAACAATGAAAACACCTAAAGCTAATATGACATTTGTAGACATTTCAAAAACACAACAATGTTCTAAATAAAATATTTGGCAATAGAAAATAGAACTTGACAATATGAGGCTCCTTACTGAATAAAAAAACTCTATTCAGATATAATTGAACTCATTTAACTTGTGTGTAGAAACATTTAAGCCTTCAGTGTAAGAGAACTTCAGAGCAGAAGCTAGGCACTGAGCTAGAAGGAGAAGGCGATGTCTGGATCGATCCCATTCTACCAGAAGCAGCACCGTCACTATGATCGTGCCTACCGTAGCCGGGAGGCGGAGTCTACAATCAGCCAATATCAGCAGAGTTCCAGCACTTACTCCGCCCACAGAACCAACACGAAAGGGTAAGATCAAGGAGAGAAATCCACAAACATAATCTTGTCCCATCCTTAAACTCATGTTTAACATCTCCTTGATCCAGTTTAATCACTGATTAATCCCAGTAATTCATTTTAGCTGATCATTCTTTGCTTCTTTGCATTTCCCTGCATTTCCCACTAAATATATTTAAATCTATCTGAAACCAAGCAACTTGTCTGTGAATCCTGCATGCTTTATTTGTTCGCTTTTTTTTTGTTTTGCCTTTGGTGGTAATTGCTGACACCACAAGAATGATCGTCTGCAAATTTATTCCAGATCCATGTTCAGGTCTGAGTTTGGGAATCATTGTAGGTTCAGTTGTCATGTTTGTGGTGTCACAGTTTAGGATGAAGCTTGATTTTACAGTGTGGTCTACCTGTGAGATTTTTATGATATCCAAACACTGCATTTGTTTTGACTGAGTAAGGTTAATACTGACAGCTTTTTAGTACAGACCTTAGAGGTATTACATCTTTAGGTAGTCCTGACTAACATACTATAAGTTGGGAGAACATTAGGTGTACATTAAATATACTGTATTTAATACTGTCTTGTAGTTTAGTGTGTACAGAAATAAACAGCTTTAATGTTTTAACAGACATCTGAAGGGTCTGTCTGTTTTTTGCAATTACAACACTGATAGCGATTTGGAAAGATTTTTTGGTTTGAGGACTTTTGTTTTTAGTTCTTTGCACATATAAAATTGCATTTTTATTGTGATTTGTAATTTGGTTGTATTTTTAATAAATTGTAAATTCAGGATTCATGGATTTTTTTGTTTATTTGAAATTAAGAACTTGTCTTACAATCGCTCGAGTAGGCATTTTGATTTTACTTTCTTTCTTTGGCTTTTGCAAAAAATGTAATGGTGAATACCGACGACTCTGGTCTTGATTTTGGTTTTGATTTTTAACCGGTTTGAGTATGCAATGTGAAACATGCATAAAATTTTGTTCTCAAGACAAATAAAATAAATCAGCTTAAAGCTCACCTAAAGTGATGATCTATTCCTTGTCTATAAGAGAGCAAGCAAATGAATGCTTATTATGAAACAAAAGAATGCTGATGCAGAGATACAAAAAACAGATAGGAGAAGCACCATTTGTGTTGCTGGAAGCAAAGACAATTTGTTTTCACAAACCAATGAGTCAGTTAACATTATTTCATTATTTATCAGGATATCTTAATAATACTGGACATTAGTAAAAGATATGAGTAGACACTCTTCAGTCACTTGTAATGTCAAATGTCTGACTGCAAGGAAGTTTATGGAACTTACTATATTTTAGGCATTTGTCCTATTGACTTATTATGCAGTTATTGAGTGTAAACAGTATTGAGTGTGAGTAATTACAGTAAAACAAATAGTATGATATATAGTTATGAGTGTGGGGAATTTAACTCTGGCTCTGCTTACAAGTCCTGGATGTTTAAGAGGTTAACTGAATTCATAGAAACATGTGTAAAGTGTAGAGTTGTAGCATCGTACTCAAGGTTCTGTGCTCAGTAACTAAAATGCTGTGATTTCGAAAGCCTAGACCTGATCTGGAGCCAGTGTTGGGATCTTAAGGAATTGTACTATACAGTGTGTAATGCTTTTACACATAACCTATGGATTCAACAAATATGTGTTCAAACTAAAGCTCAGAATCCTCAAAATAACCACATGAGAATTTTAATGGCAATAAGCAGGTCTGGAAAGTTATCATATCCCAAAGTGCTATTTATGTACAATATGCACAAAAAAAGTGTGAATCCATCAAGGACATACTTTTATACTCAGCAAAAGTGAGAAATGTTGCTGAATATTAAACTAGATGTGCACTTGAAATCTCTCAATTATTTATGTACATTTTAAACTGTTTTGTGGAGCTATAAGCAAGATAAGTTTCATACAAAAAGCCCTTCCAGACATGGATACTCTTTTACATAGCCATGTCCAGACACTTTAGGTCTGAGCAGATAGTCTTACTCCTACGTCTTCTCTTCACCTCCCTCTTTATAGTCTGTAAATACACCTGCCTCATATGCCAAGGTCACAGTATGCACTTAGACAGCCACTCTGTGTATTTTGTGGAGCTTTTCTTGAGCTCCCTTCTCTCAAATGTGCTTGCTGGTTTGTGTATTCAAATGTACAGTATAATATAATGATTCTAAATCGGTTGGAATATCAATACCAGAGTGTAAAATATTTTAAAATAATTAATTTTTTTGAACACTGATATTTTTCTATTTTAATGCTCTGGTTGACCATCTTGGGTCGGATTTTGCTTTCTTTAAGAGATCGTATATATTACTTTTAGGCAACAGTACTAAAGGGAACTAAACGTTTTTTCCCCTCCCTCACCCATCTAATTGCTAATTCTGCGTTTCTTTCTCTCCAACATTCCATATATATTCCCTCACTATGTTCTTATATATGTCAGACATTTCCTAATATATTATATTTTTGCTGTGGGCATTTTAGCATCAGAGATACCACCTTTGCCTCTCTGGATGAGACAGGGGTGAGTCCTAAGACAAAGAGAGCCAAGCCCTCCTACCTGGCTGTGGACAGAGAAAACCAGATTATAGGCTATGTGGTGCCCATCTTCAGGGGAAGGTATGAGCCAGGACTCATGAGAGTGTACATAGTCATAATAATAGGCAAAACAACTAGGCATTTATTAGACTTCAAGGGTAATCAATCTGTTGATACTGGGTTTTCAGGCACAAATACAATATTGATAGCAGTGCATTTGGGAATGCTGTCATCCTTTTTAACTTCAAACTTAATTTAAAAACGTTTGAAAGGTTTTTCCAAACGCAAATGTGTTATGTATATATAGTATATATATATATATATATATATATATATATATATATATATATATATATATATATATAGAGTATTTTTTGCTTCTGTCATGATACTGACACCCCAATCCACACCTACTCCTCCACACTCACCTTCTCCACCCAAGTCAGGAGTTTGCAAGTGGTCTGTCAGACACTGAAGAGGCTCAGGCTAAACAGACTGCTGGTTACCTGGCACGCAGGGACCTCTTCTCCAGTGGGGTGGAGTTGGAACGCATGGAACACAAGTCTCGCAGAACCGTCATGAGGGAGTCTGCAGAACGCATTTCCCTCACCAAGAGGGTCAGTGCAGTTCAGGAGCGTGTTAATCATCCTTAATTTTAGATCTGTAATACATTCTTTAATAACTAAGTCTGATATACATAGAAATGAACATAACAATAATTGTGACTTAAACAGTAATAGATTGATAACTAATAAAATATTTGGATATTGATTGATTGATTCTATGTATGTAGTGGATACATGTGAATACTGTAGGTGACTAGTGGGTGGGAGCTTTGCACCCATGTAGCTGATTCATTACTTTTCCGCTGCGGAATCACTCACTTTGATGCCATAGCTTAAATACATGAAACAGTGTCAGTGGTACAGCTTTGGTTATACAATATGTTGTTTCATGTACTCAGATATGTATTTGAATTTTATAAGCATTAATCTCTCTAAAATGAATGTGTATAAATGAATCTATGCTGTTTGTAATGATAATTCATATGTCTCATTGCAAAAAGTATATATGAAACGAACTGTTAATCGTTTTAGCTGAAGGTGCATCGCTGCATTAGAACCTTCAGCTGTCTCCACTCACTGAACACTTTAAAGCCCAGCCTGTGACAAGATCATCATGAGAGAGAGAGAGAGAGAGAGAGAGAGAGAGAGAGATCATAACTGCATTCAAATAAGCAGAGTCAATAATCCATGCCCTCCTTGTGCCAGATGCCTGAGGTTTCTTACACTGCAGCAGTGTATTGATGTCTCTGGCATGTGTGCTAATGTTATGAATGATGTTGTAAAATAAGGGAAGCCCAAATGAGAATCAGGTTTCAATGATGAAAGCTGTAGTATCCACACGAAAGCAAAGCCTAATCAACCGTACTGCAGATAGATATACAATAAACAAGCATGATGATTGTCTGTCAAAGTTTTTGTGTTATTTACATGTTTGTGGAATGTAACAATATGAATATGAATGGTGCATGTGGAATAGCACCGACAGTAAGAGTATAAGGAGCATGGTAGAAATGTTGGCATTTAAAAACAAAACAAAACTCTGTTTTAGCTGTATATGAAGCCTGTGTGTGACCACATGCCTGTAGATCCATGACAACGAAGAGTACCACAAGCGCCTGAACGAGGATAACCTGATGCATACACCGGAGTTTGTGATCAAGCCTCGCTCACACACTGTGTGGGAAAAACAATGTGTGCGGCTGCACTGCACGGTTACAGGATGGCCTGAGCCCCGGATTGTGTGGTGAGCACACACACACACAATAACACACACACACACACACACACAATAAGACACACAAACACTCACACACATACACACACACACACACACCATCAGCAGCATTGTATTACTGGCATACAGGTAAAAGATTATGCAGCTTATTTTGTAAGTTTTATATTTACAATATTTCTTATTTTGGTTTAGATAATCATGCTAATTAAAAAATATTTTAAATTAATATATTTGCTAAAAACATCTGATAATATAACAAGATTATTTAAAGCATGATATGAGCATAAAAAAATCTGAAATCGGTTTAATTGCCTTATGTTTGGTTTATTGTTAACTGGAATGAAAATATATATAAAAATACTAACAAAATGTGACTTAATTCAAGGTATTTCAACATAACTTCAGCATGATTTTGTTCTAATACTTATTTTGAAGTATTTTTTAAGTAATATAATTTTTAGTGCCTCTGTTTCTCAAGATTCTTCTCCATCTCTTCACTCTATTGTGATTTTATCAATCAGGTACAAGAACAATGTTAGCATTGACCCAATGGCTCATCCAGGAAAGTACAAATTAGTGAGCAGCTACAATGTTCACTCTCTGGAAATTAACAGGTACTCACACTCATAAAGCCCTGCACTCACACACATACACACACACACACACACACACACACACACATACTATACAATCCACACCTGTTAGTTTCAGTCATTTTATTATATCCAAATATCCAAACATCATCTAGGAACTACAGTACATGAAACCTCTCGCAGCATGAAACTTGAGCAAATTGATGAAAAAATCAGCTGTGATATATAGTTGTAAATTTCTTTTGTCCAAAAAGTAATCAGAGTCTTTCATAGTTCATAGTTCATAGTTCATGCTAATGCCGACACATGATCCAAACTTTCCTCTGTCAGTTTGCCATAACCTAAGGGACACCTAAATAAAGCCATGCATCATTGACATTCCTTCCTTCTTAGCCTTGGTATCTCTTTGTCTCACATACAAGTCTACACACTCGTACACACAGTCAATAAATAAACAAGGAATAATAAGGATAGAACTGTACTTTGACTATATTCAGCTTTCATACTTTCACATTCTAGATAAACCGGAGCCATAGTTCATGGGCTACATGATAGTTTACTGTGCTGGTAATTTATCTGGCCCTGGTGTGGTGATATCACTGCTTGTGGTCTATTTTTGTCCTTGAACATTAATTTTGGAACCACTGGCTTCCGGTAGCTGCACGCATCAGAGATACATGGTAGGCATGCAACGTCCTCAATGATTTACAGTGCATTAATTCATGTGTGCTTGCTAGAGGTCCATGTGATGCTACTGTCTGTGTGTGAATGTCACATGTATTTCTGTCATTGTAGATGTGACTTTGATGACACTGCCCAGTATCGTGTGTCTGCCATGAACAGCAAGGGGGAGCTTTCAGCTTTTGCCTCTGTCGTGGTTAAAAGTATGTCAAAAATGATCTTCTTGTTAGCTAGTAAATGTAGCTATGTCAAACATTTCCTGAGATAAATGTATAAATGAATGCAACATTTAATCAACTCAATTTTACAAACAGTACTTTGAAAATCTTTTATTTCTTTCTTATGTACTGCATTTTATATAAAAATATATTTTGGAAAATATTTAAGATTTCTTCTAATTGGTTTGATATTTAGGATTCAAAGGTGAAGTTGATGAGTCTCTCCCAACTCCCAAAATCTGTAAGTTTCCAGTGATTGAGTGTTATTTTTGTCTTAACTTAATACAGCTTGTTTTAAAGATGTGCATTATGTGAAGGAGAAGTACAGCAGTCAGACAAAGGCTAATGTTACTAATGCTAACAGTTGTTTTGTTTCCCATGTACTGGGCACAGATAAGAGGTGGTCCGGCTCTGAAGGTAACCAGGTTAAAGGTTTTTGTGTTCTGTTCTTTAAGCATTGCATGTCCTCACCTGTCAATATTGCATGGTCACTAGGTCTCAAACCATGGTTTGTTTCAAACTTGGAGTTGGCGTAAATTAGACGCTGAGAGTTTTGGTTCTGTGTCTACAGAAATATTGATGTTTTTCAGAACTAGCCATTACAAGTTCTTTTCCAAAGAAAACTCTATAGTGTTCTTCAGCATGCAGATTAAACTCAAGGCTGGGAGTAGTACATCTAAACAGTGATTTCACAATAGAGAGCCATTTTTCATGAAGCCAAGCTGCCATCAGATGATAGTATAGCTTTCAGTATGAAGACCTGAACAAGCAGCAGTGCCTGTGCATTACAGATGCTATCGTGCAGCTCTGCTCATTCTACACAATCAGAAATAACCCATAACCTACATTATAAACTTGCCTCATCATGCTAACTAGATAAAATATCTAACTATCTGGTTGAAGGACAAAACAATGCTCCACTTTTATCTCATTTTTTTGCTGCTCAGGACCAGATCACCGAATGACTGTAGTAGCTTTCACCGAGGCTCGGCACATCTCCACAGCTGACACATGCTAACCAGCTAACATTAGCTAGCTAGATAAAATGTGGGGTAGAGAGAAAAAGTAAAAATACTAGTTTCTGAATCTGTGGTCTCATGGTATTTTGTTATTTAATTAGTGTATTCTGTTCTCCAGTATGTAACAAAAATCTACAATATGTTTATTAATATCTGCAAACAGCATTTTTGAATTGTATTAATTTTTATCTCCTTGATAAGGAGATGGCAGGAATTAGTGTTAAATCTATAATGACCTCAGAAAATACACTGAACTATAAGCCGCTCAGGACTTCTTGGTTGCACAATTCCACTTGACTACAAACTGTTGTAGCAAAGACGTTATTTACACTTACATTATTTTCTGTTCAATGTCACCCAAATGAGGATGGGTTCCCTTTTGAGTCTGGGTGCTCTCATATCATCTCAGGAACTTTTTGCTTGCTACTGCTGCCTTATTCTTGCTCATTAGGGATTGAATTAAAAAATTCTAAATTTTTAAATTTCTGTGAAGCTGCATTGGGACAATGTTCATTATGCCATATGACTGATATCTCCAGAAAGCATGCAATTTTCCAAAGGGCAGCTATTGCTGTGCATATTAAATATTAAAATACCCTCGTGTAATCTTGAGTTAGAAGGAAACTGGAGAATCAAAAGGAAACCCATGCAGATACAAGGAAAAGATGTAGCCATAAAGTAATCCAAGCTTAGAACAGACCCAGGTACCATTAATCTGCAAGGCAGCAATGTTTCTTGCTGTGTAAAGCATGCTGCCCACCACTAGGGTTAATAAAATAAATGTAATGCATTTTTCCCAGTTTCTTACTTATTTGGAACAGCTGTTATGTAGCTAATTTTATCAAACAATTAAATTATTTAAAATGACAGTAATTTATACACAGAATACACTGATTAAATAAAGCGATATCTATTTAAACTCATTTGAGGGCAATAAAGACTGAATTTATGTAAAAATCTTCAATGTAACTTTTACTTCCTGTCTATACTAATGTTTATGCTAACTATTATTGTGCAAAATTTAACATAATTTACATGTCACTTTTGCTTTGCACAGGTAACATTCACCAAGTCTGATGTGGAGCACTCTCTCATCTATCAGTGTTCTATTCTGTGGATCTCAGTATATTGCTCATCTAGAGATCAACCTACACTAAGTTCTTATTTATTTGTGTGTCTTAGTGCCCTGCCTGGAGTATGGAGTGACTTTTGAAACACATATTGTAGAGAAGTTTGGTGTGTCTTTTGGACGTGAGGGTGAGACGATGAGTCTGGGCTGCTCTGTTATCATTTATCCATCACTGCAACGCTTCCAGCCTGAGATTGAATGGTACAGAGATGGTGAGTAAAGAAACTTTCAATTGAACAAAAAATGATCACTTTCCATTTTAAAATTAAAAAAATAGTTTAATGTTTTAATCTATTTCATTGATGGCTTATGGATTGATTTCATTGATGTGTGTGTGTGTTAGATAAGTTGCTGGTGACATCTAAGTGGGTTCAGATGCACTGGAGTGGAGAAAGAGCTACGCTTACACTCACACACCTGAATAAAGAAGACGAGGGGCTTTACACTCTTCGTGTCATCACAAAGTCAGGCTATGAGACACACTCAGCCTACGTCTTTGTCCGAGGTAACGTTTGGCCTAATACAAGAGGAGAGGAATAATTAACATTTAACAAAACACTTTTCCATATATAGTAAATCAGCCAAGAGATGTTTGGTGTCTGTGGTCATCTTTAGCTTTACCCTAGAGCAATGAATAATTAAGATCAAGTTACAAGTATAGTACTCCTGAGAATGTTCTCTATGGTTCCAGTGTAGAGAGTAGTGAGGATAGATTCCTCAGTAATTGAGACACAATTTTGTGGCTAGGTAAATGGTATTGGGAGTTCAGGCGTGTTAAAATCCAATAGATAGTGATCACCACAGTCTACAATCACCTCAAAAGTCAAAATGTTTTGTGAGCAATTATGCCACAATCTGCTGAACCCCAGCATTTCACAGCATTGAGTCATCAACATATTTATATAACATGAACTAAACTGTCCAAGTGTGAACCATTGTGGTCTAAGTACAGTAACTACAGACCGGTATCACCTCTCTCGTTTCTTTCAAAAATTCTTGAACGCATTGTCTTTAATCAACTGTCTGTCTATCTCTCACAGAACAACCTCCAAGACCCCAACCAGTCTGGCTTTAAAGCAGCTCATTCCACAGAGACAGCCCTTTTAGATGTCTCTGAGAAACTACATGCTGCTAGATCAGCCAATCTCTCATCCGTCCTTATCCTCCTTAACCTTTCAGCAGCGTTTGATACGGTTAACCATAAGACTCTCTTAGCCACCCTCAGGAGTCTTGGGATATGCGGATCAGTTTGGGAATGGTTCGCTTCCTACCTGGAAGGACGCTCATATCAGGTAACATGGAGGGGAGTGACATCTGCTCCACGCAGACTCTCCACTGGCGTCCCACAAGGCTCAGTACTTGGTCCTCTTCTTTTCTCCCTGTATACTCACTCTCTTGGTGAAGTTATTTCCTCACATGGGTTCTCTTACCACTGCTATGCTGATGATACACAACTTATCTTCTCTTTCCCACCCGCAGATGCCACAGCTTCTGACCGGATCTCTGCATGTCTGGCAGAAATTTCATCATGGATGACTGCTCATCAGTTAAAGCTTAATCCTAGCAAAACTGAGCTGCTCTTCATCCCAGGTGATTCATCCCCAGGTCATGATCTTGCTATATCCTTGCACAACGATCTGATCTCCCCTTCAGCCACAGCTCGCAACCTTGGGGTAACCATGGACAATCAACTGTCCTTTTCCTCTCATGTTGCTAATGTGACTCGCTCATGTCGGTTTCTTCTCTACAACATTAGAAGGATTCGACCATTTCTGTCCACACAGGCTGCTCAGGTACTTGTTCAGTCTCTTGTCATTTCTAGACTGGATTACTGCAATGCACTGCTGGCAGGTCTACCTATGAACGCAATCCGTCCTCTGCAAATGATCCAAAATGCAGCTGCCCGGCTTGTTTTCAACCTGCCAAAGTTCTCTCATACCACCCCGCTGCTGCGATCCCTCCACTGGCTTCCGGTAGCTGCACGCATCAGATTCAAAACACTGATGCTGGCCTACAAAGCCAAAAATGGACCAGCTCCCTCTTACCTCAAAGCCCTCATCACTCCTCGCACTGCACCCCGCACCCTCCGATCTACCAGCACTGCTCGACTGGTTCCACCATCTCTCAGGGTAAGAGGCAAGTATACTACAAGACTCTTCTCTGTACTGGCACCAAGGTGGTGGAACGATCTTCCCCTAGAGGTCCGGACAGCTGAGTCACTGGCTATTTTCAAGCGGCGGTTGAAGACCTACTTATTCAGGAAACACTTCAACTAGCACTTCTTTCATTATCTTTTGCATTTAAATAAAAAAAAAAAAAAAAAAAAAAAAAAAAAACACACCTTTGACACTTTCATTGTAACTTTGAACAAATGTTTTAAACTCATGGTATCTTAAGTATGTAACTTAGTGATCCAGCATTAATGTATTCAATGTTAGAGATTTAAGCACTTATGTACGTCGCTCTGGATAAGGGCGTCTGCCAAATGCTGAAAAAAAAAAAAAAAAAAAAAAAAAGTACACATACACAACCTTGAAGGGGACCATTGTTCCGTGTGACAGTACTAGAAGCTATTTTGCTAATCTTGGTTGACTGAAATCTGAGGTCCAGGATACATTTACAGCAAATGCTCATGACCAGCAGGCTCTTGATCAAATCTGGTGGAACGAATGTGTTGAATTCTGTGCTAAAGACTACAAACATATACATTTTCTTTTTGTCTAGATGGGTAGAGATCAATTTTAGGTGGTAATATCTACAAACATGTTAACCATATATATTGTTTACGTCCAATATCCATAGTTTGAGTGCTAATACATCTATAGTTGGTCCACTGAGGTGGGAACACTGATGTATGTGTGTTGTGTTTCATACTGGCCTTTTGCTGCAAGATATGATGTCTATGTGTGAATAGTCATTGAAAAAGGACATAGCTATATTTCACACTGTGATGTTGGTGGTCTTGAAGGATGCAGGAAGAACAGCTTAGAAAATATTAACAATTCCTTGTGAATACTGAATCTGAATAGTGATTCCTGATATTAACTGGGAACAAATAGAGGATAGTTGGCTTACCTAGCTGGCTGTGGACAAACAGATAAGACATAGTCCTCCATGCTGGCTATACAAACTGTTGTAGAAAGGACATTGTTTACATTTACATAATGTACTGTCAAGCGCCGCCCAAATGAGGATGGGTTTCCTTTTGAGTCTGGTTCTTCTCAAAGTTTCTTCCTCATAACATCTTGGGGAGTATTTCATTGCCAAAATAGTCTCAGGCTTGCTTAATTATGATAGAGGTTAGAGATAAATAGTAATTTAATCCACATGTGAATTTTGAGTCTGAGTAATGGCAAGTGGTCTTCCATGCATATATGTCTCTTTAACAACCTTGACAGTTTTCAGCTTGCTTTTATACTTTTGACATATACAGCATATTTTAAGGTTGTACAGTAAAGTGTGTGCTTTAGACAGTATTACAGTTGTGTATATAGTACAGTGTGGACTTTATACATGTTCAGTGCTAATAACTTTGTGATTTGTCTTCTATGTCAATGTCATAATGTAATCTATCTGCTCTCATTGGACATAGATCATACAACAATAACATTGCCCCTTCCCACACACACACACACACACACACACACACACACACACACACACACACACACACACACACACACACAATGACTCATGCAGCTGTGGAAAAATTGATGGCAGGCTCTTTGTTGTCTCCCATTTAGCACCATGACCTCATATTAGTCTAAAATCTGAGATTAAAAGCAGAATTGGCCTGTCCTTCATTTCTGAGTCTGTAGGTATCAAAGCTTTGGTTCTGTTCTTAAGCCCATACCATTAAACATAAAGATAAACATGTATATACTGTAACACATGACTCGTGAAAAGTTGTGTACAATCTGGGCTTTAAATAATCATAAAGCAAGGAATTAAAGATTGTGTGGAGTGATAGACCTTGTGTTTATGAGTGGGGGCTTGAGCCTCTCTTAGGTCTCAGGTTTCGTTCTAATTTTATACCTGTCTGCTGAAAGTGTGCAACAGCTCAAGTTAAGTAGAAATCAGAACCTCAGAGAGGAATGTCCTTTAAATATTTTCTTAATCTTACAGTACAAGGATTTCAGAACCACATAATATAGTAAAATGTAATATTCTATTATGTCTCCAACAACAATTTAAAAGGAAACATCAAGTTGACACACAGTAAAATCACCAGTGTTAAGTCAACATATATATGGTGATAATTCATCTTAAATCAAAATTGAGGCTAGCAAATTTAGAAAATATGATATAGCAAATATGAGTTTATACTGTTGACATGAATTTTGCATGATCTGAATGAATTTATGAAACTGTTCAAATTGATAACTGACCTGTGTGACTTTGCGTATTATAGACAGTGATGCAGAGGTTGCAGGGGCTCCTGGTGCTCCTCTGGATGTGTTTTGTCAAGAAGCTAATAAAGATTATGTCATTGTTACATGGAAACAGCCTGCTGTGGATGGAAGTAGCGCCGTACTGGGCTATTTTGTAGACAGGTATGTGTGTATAAATCTTAAAAAAAAAAAAGAAATTGACAAATATACATTAAATAAATACCTTTGCTTTGTATAAATTTTCTCTATGAGACACAAGACAAGTATTATGATAACCTCTAAACTTAGAGAGCTATTATTGTCATTCTAGCCATATATATGTATACTGTAGGATGAAATAGCATTCTCAAAGGCCTTGATTAACATTATAGAAAACATTTGAAATCATGAAGAAAGTTTTGGATTAGGTCTAAGATCTGAATTCTTCGGCTGTCGGAGCATAAGAGCTTCCCTTCTTCAACTGTCTATTGTTTTGGATTCACAAGGTGTGAAGTTGGCACGTCTCACTGGATTCAATGCAATGATACTCCAGTCAAGTTCGCCCGTTTTCCAGTTACTGGTCTCGTGGAAGGCCGCAGCTATATTTTCCGTGTGCGTGCAGTGAATAAGTGCGGCATGAGTCATCCTTCTCGGGTGTCAGAACCCGTGGCGGCCATGGACCCCGCTGACCGTGCTCGCAAAGGTGAGGATATACTAGCATGTACCACCCAGAGCTGACCTTCTTTACTATAAATTTAATGGAACAGTAAACCACAGTGTGGCATGCTGGTGATAATATCAATGATGTTCATGGAACAGAGTTTTACAGAAAAGCTTTAATTTGTTACAATATTCAAGATGCATAAAATTTAAATATTAGTATTAAAAAAAGGCAAGACATATTTTAATATGAAATTTTTCTCTAAATGTTTCTCTCTCTCTCTGTCTCTCATGTTCTGATTGAAGGAGCATCTGCACCTTGGACTGGCCAGATCATTGTTACTGAGGAAGAGCCTGTAGGTAAGCAGAAGCTTGTAATGTGCACTTTGTAAAGACATTTAAGAGGACAGAACAGTGACCAGTGGAGTTTGAGTGACATGTCTTGACTTTTCTGCCTCTTTTAGAGGGTGTGGTTCCTTGCAAACCTCGTGATCTCACAGTTATTGAGGCCACCAAAAACTATGTGGTGCTGAGCTGGAAGCCCCCAGGCGACAAGGGATATGAGGGTGTCATGTACTATGTTGAGAAGGTCCAAAATCCATACAACTGTATACTCCCACTTGAAATGCATTGGATGTATATTTTATTTTTGATATCTTACCAGCAAGAAGCTAAACGTGTAAATGCTTGCATTTTATAGTGTGTGTCCGGGACAGACAGTTGGCAACGTGTGAACACAGAGCTTCCAGTAAAGTCTCCACGTTTTGCTCTGTTTGACCTGTCTGAGGGGAAATCTTACTGCTTCCGTGTCCGTTGCTCCAACTCTGCTGGCGTCGGTGAACCTTCAGACCCCACAGAGCCCACTCAAGTGGGAGATAAACTGGGTATGGATTCTTGGATGGAAGGATGGGTGGATGGCTGGCTGGATGGATGGTTGGATGGATATCAAGCATTGAATAAAGATGCAAGACTAGACTTTACATTTTTGCATTTCACCAAAATGCTTTCAGATACTCTGTTCATCCAAAATTGTTGGTAATCTTAAGTTCTAAGAAATTATATTGAAAATTGAATTGTAACATCACAATTCAATGCAGTGAGTTTATTTTCTATTATAATTATAATAATAATAATAATAATAATAATAATAATAATAATAATTATTATTATTATTATTATTATTATTATTATTATTATTATTATTATTATTATTATTATTATTATTATTATATAAATTAAATATAAGTTTAATATAGTAAATATTAGTTTAATAATTCCACTTTCTCCACTCTCCAGATATTCCATCTGCCCCAGGCCGTGTAGTCCCCACCCGAAACACAGACACATCTGTTGTGGTTTCATGGGAGGCATCACGGGAAGCTAAAGAGCTGGTGGGCTACTACATTGAGACAAGCATTGCTGGAAGCAATGCTTGGGAGCCCTGCAATAATAAGCCTGTGAAAGCCACCAGGTAAACCTTCCATATTTACAGACAAGCACACAGAGATATGTATACTGTATGTATATTACACACAGGATTTTGATACACAAACCCCTTACTTTTTATCCATAGATTTGTGTGTCATGGCTTGACAACAGGTGAAAAGTATGTTTTCCGTGTGAGAGCAGTTAATGCTGCCGGAATCAGTGAGTTCTCACAGGAGTCAGAGGCTATTGAAGTTAAAGCTGCTATTGGTGAGTCAACTTTGAACTACAGTTAAGCTTGAAAAATGATTCTCATTTTTATACTCCCTACAACAAGGATTATACTGTATTATCTAAGATTGAAAGTCTTCTTGTTTTGTGGAGATCAATACGATACCACACCTTTCCAATAAATTTGCTTGTGCTCATCTTTTCATAAACATGTTTTCAGCTCTGTACACTCAGCAAATCTGTTCCTTTTATGCTCCACACCATTGTGCCGCTCTTTAACTTCTCACGTTTTCAACTGCACTTTGAAGCCACCCCACATACCCTGCAGCTCTGCCCTTGATTCTCCCAGAAGTGGAGGTTAGGACTTGTAGATTTCCTCTTGATTGGATCCTAAGTGACCCAACGTAGTGGTGACTACAAAACCAGTTCATCCGCACTCACACACACCCTCTTTTCAACCTTTCCGCTCTTTAGCACACACAACCATTTGCTCCACTATGGCACATCTCTTCCTCTCTTCCTTTACCCATAATGCCCCTCTTAACAAAACCACTCAGAAACTTAGTAGCTATGTTTGGCTTTGTGCTGAAGTGCATGATCAGTGTACTCTTGTGAAACACACATGGCAACATGATTATGATTTCTGTCCATGTTTTCTTTATTTTTTCTATGGCAATCAATCAAAGTTCTAAGTCTAACTTCAGATTTTGAACATATTCATAATATCATAACAAAGTATTAGCTACCTCACAAAACATGTATGTTCATTTCCAAAAAGAAAAAATCTATTATTATTCATATTAACTTGCATTTGATTTTTTAAGTCAAATGTATGTAGTCCAATTAAGTTTCTCAAAAGAAATCATTCAGTTTTGTTGCCAAACAACTGTGCTTTTTCATCAAGGATGGCACAAAGCATCATCCTTACCTGTTCAAATCCTTTTGCTGCACTTTTCTCTGTCAGTATCTCTGCCTAATCTAATAGCATTCATAATCTTGACTCATTCTCAACTTCTTTCATGTTCCCTTTTTTCATTAAAGGTGCCCTTCCACACAAAACCGTTTTTACTTGTATTTTTTGATATGTGTTAGGTCCATATGTGTTTGTGTTGTGTCGTGAATGTGAAAATGAACTGCTACCTCCCCGGTCAGTTCTAGCCACTTAAAAGAAATAAGCGGAGAAATCAGGTCAGTTGGAAAAGCTGCTCAGTGATTGAGCTCATTACTATTCATGAGCTCTCCCACTTGAGACCGTGCCCCCAGAATTCGTGTAGCTCAGTGAGTTTCCTATACGGCAAGGATGGCTGAACGTTACCACAAAAGTAATGAAATACGTGTGGCAGGGCACCTTTAATTGCTTTCTGCTATTCTCTTGTGGCTTGTCCACTTTCAGATGTCACTCTTCAGCCATCTTGTCTTCATTTTTTCTTCATAAATGAAGACTTGTTGTTGTTCTGTCTTTCTTTAGATTACCTCTTTTTGTTGTAACTGATTATGTTCATTGAACTTTGTTAATAGTGTTGTGTTTCTAGAAATTTTGACAAGACTATGCTGTGCATGTATACTGAAATTTGAAAGAATAATAAAAACAAGTAAATACTACATATGAACATGCATGCAGAACTACTGTTTGTATAAAGCTTGGGTTAATCTGTTCATTTCTGTGACTTCTACTGAGATCACTTTTTATTTTGTCTCTTGCTGTTCCTGGCTAAACACTTTAGGGGGCGGTATTCCTCATGGTGTGTTTCTGGAGTCAGGGGGTAACACAGTTGGACTAACCCAGCACAGGCCAGGGAAGGAGGGCAGGCATGTGACCCCTGGCTCCCCTGCTACCACACAGCTAACTTCCCTAGCTAGTTTTAGCAAGAGGACTAATAGTGCAGGCCATCTGGGTCCTCCAAGTGCACTAAGTAAAGGCAAAGGGGGGAAGAGATGCAATGTAACCTGGGCTCCTGATCCCAGCTGTGAGTTTTATACTCAATCTGGCACTAATGCAGACCCCAAAATGGCCAGTGAAACTGGCACCAGTTCGAACATCAAAGTGCCCAAAGAATCTTGTAGTAATTTAAAGAACAATACAGGCTGTAAACATGACACAAATTCAGTAACTAAATTAGAACCTAAACCTGGCAGCAATTTAGACATTACAATGGGCACTGCACTTGGAAACAATACAGACACCAATTCAAATGCTAACACAAACACTTCAAGGCCCACGGCTGAGCAGGTTCCTAATCACTCTGCTGATAGAGTAATGCAACACATAACCGGACCGGCAAGTGAAGTACAGGAAAAATGTAAGTCCTCAATAGACTCTTCCTCGGAGCAAGAGAGAAAAAAGGAAAACGGAAATGGGCGCAGAGGTTCAGGTGAGGAGACGAAGTGAAAATTAACTTCCACTCAGTACTGTCTCTGGATGGCCACATATCTTCGGAGCTGAAATATTTTTCTTTGTTCTTCCTGTGTTAATTCTTCACACCAACATAAAACATGTTTTTTTCATGTATATATACAATTGATATAAAATATTGGAATAAAATTGGCAAACAATTATCCTATAATACACACCAAGGCTGTTGCATTAGTTAATATTTCACTTAATATTACTTTGCAATATATACCAATCAGTCATAACATTAAAACCACCTGCCTAATATTGTGTAGGTCCCCCTAGAGGCATGAACTGCACAAGATGAAGGTGCGATGTGCTACCTGGAAGACATAAACAACAGGTCCTTTAAGCCCTGTAAGTTTTGAGGTGGGCCTTCTATGGATTAGAACTGTTTGTCCTGCACATCCCACAGATGCTCGATCAGACTGTGATCTGTGAGTTAGTGTGGTAGGGTGCATAATCCTGTTGAAATAGGACACTGCCATTAGGGATTACCAGTGCAATGTAAGTATGTACTTACATTGCACTGCAACAAAGTTCAGGTACAGTAGGTGGTACATGTCCCAGCAGAGCACTGCCCAGTGCATCACACTGCACAACCATCTCTTCTTCAGTTAAGCGACACAAATGCACCCAGCCATCCAATAAGGCAAAAAAAAAAACAACCCCCAAGAACATGATTGATCAGAAAAGATCACATGACTCCATTGCTCCATTTGATGCTCTTGTGGCTATTGTAGGCACTTTCAGCAGTGGACAGGGGTCAGACTGGGCACTCTGACCAGTTTACATAGCTCTATACAAAGCAAGTTGTGATGCAGTGTTGAACACTAAGGTTCTGGCATCTTTGTATCATAGCAATCTTTAACTTTTTTAAGTTTGTGCTACAGAAGCTCTTCTGTCACATTGGGCTAGACGGGCTAGCCATCACTCTCTAGGTGCATCATTGAAACTTGGTTTTCATGACCCTGTCACTGGTTATCCTTCCTTGGACCACATTTGGTAGGTACTAATTTCTGTATGTCAGGTGCAACACCTGTTATTTTGGAGTTGTTCTGACCCAGTCGTCTAGCCATCACAATTTGACCCTTGTTAGATTCTTGCCCATTTTTCCTGCTTACAGCACATCAACTTCTAAAACTGACTGTTCAATTACTGCTCCATATATCCCACCTCTTAACAGGTGCCAATGTGATGAGAAAATCAATGTTATTCACTTCACCTGTAAGTGGTTTTAATGTTATGTCTGTCATTAACTGCCAAGTTTTAATAAGTTAAGTACTGTTTGCTAAAGTTTTTCCGCACTTCATCATATTTATCACTGAGATAAAACACTTCAGAATACTGTGTTTTTTTAATTGTTACTATATGGATTGGTCCTTTTTTCCTCACAGCATTAAGTCAACAAGTTATAAGGCATATTTTTATGGAGCATATAATTAAATATTTTCCAAAGGTAAGTTTGACTGTGTAGTTTTGTTGTAGTTAGTATTTTTATTTTAAAACCCTTGATTATAACACTTTTCTTTGCATGTTTAGAGTCGGTTCCTTGCCACTTCCAGCTCTCAGTGCACTGGCCACCCTTACTACTTAATGAAAAAGGGTCCTGGTGTTTTTTGTTTGTTTGTTTGTTTGTTGTTTGTTTAAATACCACTTATTTTACTGTACTATTTTAAGTAAATTATTGACATGAGTTAACTGTGACATTCCGTGCTCTTTAGAAAAGTTACATATGTTGATATTTGGATATATGTTGTCAAATTTGACCACAGGTCTTAGAATACAGAATAAGTTTCGAAAAAGAATAAAATCTTTATTATTGTACCTTTATTATTGTACCAAAATCAAAATCTTTCTATATGACCGACTAAATTTCTTCCTCAAGGGAATCTTACGTGTCTCTGCTTAGACTAAGTTGTCAGCCTTTTTTTTGACTGTTCTATCAAATCCTAACTATAGTCCTTCATTAACCCAGCCTCCCCTGCTCCACCATTTGGCATTTCCGTGTTGGAGAGTGTAAGGGATTCTATGGTACTAGCCTGGAAGCAGCCAACATTTATTGGTGGTGCTGATATCGTTGGATATTTTGTGGATTACCGTGAGGTCATTGGTGGTGTACCTGGAAAATGGCATGAGGCTAACATTAAAGCAGTCAGTGAGAGAGCCTACAGGGTATGTATATTGATGTTCTTTTGGATTGAAGACCAAAAATGAAAAGACTGTAATTGAATCCTAATTCTCGCTTTATTTTCTCCACAGGTCTCTGATTTGAAGGAAAACATGCTCTACCAGTTCCAGGTTCGTGCTGCAAATATGGCTGGTGTTGGCTTACCATCTCTGCCTAGCCAGACCTTTAAATGTGAAGAGTGGACCATTGCTGTACCAGGTGATTGAGTGTGTGTGTGTGTGTGTGTGTGTGTGTGTGTGTGTGTGTGTGTGTGTGTGTGTGTGTGTGTGTGTGTGTGAGGCACATCATGATTAATTTAGGCACATCATGATAAAATTATGGTTTAATAATCATTAATTTTCCTGTACTGGAGTGTTTTATATTTATAAATCTACTTATGCTCAGGTCCCCCACATGACCTCCAAGTGCTGGAAGTACGTAAAGATTCTTTGGTGTTGCTCTGGAAACCACCAGTGTACGTAGGTCGTGATGAGGTCAATGGCTATTACATTGACATCAAGGAGGCTGATGCAGATTTTGAGAAATGGAGGGGAGTTAACGAGAAAGCTACAAGCAAAACATACATGAAGGTCTGTGCTAGCCTTCAAACTGACCGTAGGGGCATTGCTCTCAAACTTATTTACATCAAAATGATTTAAAAATTACATCAACTAGACAGCATATGAGTTGTAAAATTCAACAATTTCATCCACAGCAATGTTAAACAGACTGATGACATATGGCTGTCTTTAAAACATACCGCCACCATCGTGATTTGTGTTATGGTTTCGTCTTTAATTTTGACATTTAAAAGTATTTAATAATCTAAAAAAAATGTACTTATTCAGTAAGTTTTAAACCTACATGAGTTTTTTAAAAATTCAAACACTATTTGTAATAGGAAATCCAGTTAATGTTATTATTCAATGAATAGTACATAAGTATGCAATTTGATTGACGATTAATGAGAAAATGTGCCCAGTTTTGCTAGTTTAGCTATGCTAGTGCCGTGTGTCATGATAGTGATATTCCCCTGAGGCTTGTCTAAATGGAACATTTCAAATTATTAGCATACAAAACAAAAGAAGAGGAGATGTTGAGTTATTCTGGCTGCCCCATAGTTTGGAAACTCCTGGTGTAAACACTGTGTATAAGAGCAAGCTGACTGATGGTTTAACCTCCTGTTTCCAGATCAAGGACCTAAAAGAGGGAGTATCATATGTTTTCCGTGTACGGGCTCAGAACAAAGCTGGTGTTGGCAAAGCATCTGAAGAAACAGAACCAGTGTTGGCTGAGACTAAACCAGGTACAAAAAATCTTTCTTTGGGCCTCAGTAAACATGTTCTCAGATGCTAGCACAAACAAACACGATTATGTTATATAATGTATTGAAAACACCATGCAACAAAACAAAGCCAATAAGTTAAACGTTGTCACTACCTTACTTCTAAAGAAACCCTGAAAAAATTTGAAGACCCAACATGCAAAGCATTAAATCAAACACAAAGGTTGCTTTCTCATTTTTAGGTACTATGGAGTTGCTTGTGGATGTTGATGACGAAGGTGTGATTTCAATGAACTTTGAATGTCAGAATCTCACTGCTGAATCCAAGTTCATCTGGTCCAAGAATTATGAAGAAATGAAAGACACTAACCGTTTGACCATGGAGACCAAGGGCAACAAGTAAGTGTGTGCAGGTACTTCAGTCACCTTTTATGCTAAAATATTGATATATTATTATATAAGTATTTATTTTTCTTAGACAATGGGCTTAAATGCAGTGGCTTTTAAGAATTTCAAGAGATTTGCTCAGACATTTGAACGGCCACAATCATACCTATATCTCAGTAATATAAAAACAAAAAAGTAATCTTTTAATCTAACTTCTGCAGGTCCAAAGCCATCTTTAACTGTCCTTCTGAGGAAGATCTGGGCATCTACTCCTGTGCTGTTACACACACTGATGGAGCCTCCGCAAGCTACACCCTGACTGAGGAGGGTATGTTAACCTGTTGTGCAATCTTTAAACCTATAATCTCATGTTTTGAATAAACTAATCAAATGTGTATCCAATTTGCCTCCTATCTATTCAACCAAGAGACAGAAATTGCTTTATGTTTGTTTTTATGTTACACAACACCACTGTAAAGTTTTATATATTCATGTCAAGAGTGTATGTAAAACATTCTTACAGTCAGACTATTTGCAGAAGAGATTGGACAATAACAAATAGCACATCTGGAAACAATGAATAATCTGAGCACGTATCTCTTACTGTGCAAAAGATATTGCTTAGTCAATTGTGCATGTCTTTGCTCATTAATTACATTTGAGGGTCATTTTAATTGCAGGGAATAATATTTTGACCTGTAATAATAATATTCCTTTCATTGTTATGAGGTTGAGCTGAAACTGAACTGTGTTCATGTGTTATGACAGGCCTGAAGGAGCTGCTGAAGATCAGCCATGACCACAAATTCCCCAGTGAGTACTGAACATCATTCTGCCTTCAGAACTGCCTATCTTTCAGATCATGTTTCACGTTAGATTTATGTCCTTTGTGTATAACATGTATGTCTGGTTGATTCACAATGAGATCATATGCATAATGATCTACATTATCTAACTTGCTGAATCAAACCTGGTCTATCAAACTCTCACTTCTCATCTGTGTACCTTCTCTTTCCATTTTCTCTGTAGTTATTCCTCTGAAATCAGAGTTAGGTGTGCAGTTGTTAGAGAAGGGTAGGGTTCGCTTCTGGCTGCAGGCTGAGAAGATTTCTGCTAATGGCAAAGTTGAATACGTATTCAATGACAACTTGATCTCTCAGGGAGAGGTGAGCAGATATTTATGCACACACAATTTGATTCACTGGAGATTATTTTCTCATAAACAGGACATCAGACTTATCTGATTTATTTGGTTGAGGTAATCAGGTTGATTTTTAAATCAGTGCTATAAAAGTTATTTTGTTTGTATTCCAGAGTGTCTAATTGTCTGTTTCAGAAATATAAGATGAACTTTGATAAGAATACTGGAATTATTGAGATGTTTATGGAGTCACTGGTGAAAGAGGATGAAGGAACGTACACTTTCCAACTCCAGGATGGCAAAGCCACCAACCAGTCCAGCCTGGTGTTGATAGGAGATGGTACACACTCTCTCAGCCCATATTACACACACAAACTTCACAGCTTTATCAAATAAAGCAAATAAATCGGATTTATAATTTCTCTAAAATTTTTTTTTTTTTGCAGTTTTCAAACAATTGCAGAAAGAATCTGAGTTCCAGAGGAAAGAATGGCACAGAAAACAAGGTACAGTAAGCATTTGCTAGAGAGACAGAAAAACACAAGATAGGAATTTCTTTTCATGCAAGCTAGCAAGAATATAATTTATCTCTGGCAAGTCAAAAATTCTAAAATGTAGAATTGATGAAATGTATAGTAGAAGGAAGCAGGAAAATATGTGGCATTTGTGTTGTACAATAAGCTTCTAGCATTAGCACAAGTAGCACAATACACAAAGGGGATGTCCAAAAGAATTACATTGCTCAAATTGATATCATCTAAGAATCACAATGTAATCTTTGCTCAGTTAAAAGCGAAGAGCCTGTTAAAAGAGAGTGTTAGACTCCCAATATAACACAGAGATGGAGGACTCGAGTCATATGACTTGACTCGAGTCAGACTTAAGTCGCAAATTTGAGACTTGAGACTTGCTTGACAAATATTAAAAAAGACGACTTTGACTTGACATTCATGACTTGAGACTTACTTGTGACTTGCACATGTGTGACTTACTCCCACCTTTGCAATAACATTTTATGAATAATCATGTACCAATCCTTAATTAACATTTCCTTAAATATGAACTAGTAATAGATTAGGACACTATGTGTACTAATCACAGAGCTAAACTAAACTATGATGTGAGTCTTATGAATTCATATCTGAGTAACGACCTCCAGTATATGTTAGTCTGTTAGTAATGTAGAGGTAAAATAAATCAAACATGTACCATCTAAGACTAAACACTGGAAAATAATTTTACTCCTGTTTTCTATCACTGTTGTTAATAGATAGTAGTGAGTTCTAAATTAATAAATGTTAATGTATTATTTTCACCCTTGTGGTTGGAGCATCAGAGCCCCAGGTCCGATCCACTTAGAGCATGTAATAGCACTTCATTGGGATTGGAAGATAAATGGATGGAGAATAACAAAAAATGTGTTGTAGTTAAATCATTGGTGATTTTTATTAGTGCGTCTTTCTGTGTTCACTAAGGAAGATCAATGTAAAGTATAAAGCTAATCTAGCAACATCCAATGATGTTTGTGTACGCAGCTGCATATGACAAATGACATCCACAATGTTAAATGATGCACATTTAATTCATATTCTTTCTTGATCATTGCCTGATTTAGTTTTGATCCTGATTTAGTTCACCTCTATTTGTAAAGTAATACATTAATAATAATAATAATAATAATAATAATAATAATAATAATAATAATAATAATAATAATAATAATAATAATACTTTATTTATAAAGCACTTTTAAAACAGCTAAAGCTGAACACAAAGTGCTGTACATCATAAAATACAGATAATAAAATAATGAAATAGTAACAAAATAAAATAATAACAGCAATAATTCAGAATTAAATAAAAACCAGGGAATAGAAATGCCTTTTTAACCGGTTTTTAAATAAGGAAACAGTGGATACCTGTCTGATGTACAGAGGCAAGTTGTTCCATAGCCTAGGAGCAGCAACAGAGAAGGCACGGTCTCCTCTAAGCTTCCTCTTTGACCTTTTGGTGTCAAGAAACAATTGATCAGCTGACCTAAGTGAACGGGCAGGACTGTAGGGGTGAAGAAGTTCCGTAAAGTATGTCGGGGTCTGACCATTTAAATATTTAAAAACATTTAAAAGCACTTTAAACTGAACCCTATAATACACCGGCAGCCAGTGAAGTGATGCCAAAATTGGTGTTATATGGTCATACTTCCTTGAACCAGTCATAAGCCCACCTGTTTCTGGAATAAATATTAAATCAAATACATTTTACACTAAAATGTGTGGATTCATTTTGCATTACAGTTTTAAGTTCGTCAATTATTTAAGCAGGAAAAACTAGGAATAACTTAATTTTGTGCTTCGAAACGGTATTCTGGAATTCACTGTGCGTATGCGTTTATATGTGTGTTTAATCGCTCGCAGGTCCTCATTTTGTGGAGTATCTAAGTTACGAGGTCACAGCCGAGTGCCTTGTGAGACTGAAGTGCAAAGTGAGTGTTTTATTCAGTTCAGTTCAGCATATTTCCATGTATGGAACTATTCTGAGCTTGTGTGTGTGTGTGTGTGTTTCAAGGTGGGTAACATGAAGAAGGACTCTGTAGCATTGTGGTATAAGGATGGAAGAGAGATCAAAGCCAGTGAGAAACTAGACTTCGCTGAAGGAGTGTTGACACTGGAGATTACTAAGGTGAAACCTTTAGAAATCCTTTTTGATCATTTATTTCTTGTTCTTAAATGACACCATGGGTTTTAACTGAATTATGGATCCTGAATACATCATTCAAGTGGGAGAAACTTAATAATAATAATTATAATAATTCATAAAAATAATAGACTGTTCATCGAGGCATTCAACCAGTTTCGAATGAGTATAATTTATGTATGATGCACAGCAATAAAACTCTTCATTCTCATGATTCAGCTTCTTTCTCACTCCCAGTTTCACTCTCTTTCTCCCTCTCTCTTTCTCTCAGTCACTTAGAATGTCTGCCTTTCTGCCTTAATACCTGCATTTAAGTGTATTTTAGGCTTTATTTTGTTTAGTTAGATCTGCATTTCTTGGGAAGTGATCATATATTAATGTCTGAATAGTTACACTGTGTGTGTGTGTGCTATAGATCTCTAAGAAGGATGCCGGTGTGTATGAGGTGATTGTAAAAGATGACAGAGGCCAGGACAAATCCACACTCAACCTGACTGACCAAGGTAGCTTGGTCTTATTTTTAAATATATGCATCCCTTTTTTCTCACTGTGGATCTATGGGATTGTGATATAAAGGAAGTAATCAGAGAATTTCTTGTCTCTCCTTTCAAGGATTCAAGGACCTGATGAACCATGTTTTCAGTGTCATTGGTGAGCCTGCTTGTTCCTTATGAATGAAATGAATGACATTAAGTGCTTTATAAATGGAATGGATATTAAAGCCAAATAGTCATTATATTGTCAGAATGTGTAATGAAATACTACTGTAATGAAATACACATAGACTCATTATGTCTTACAACATATTCAACTCTTGACTCTTCAACTTTTAGAGTTCACTTAAACCATATGGTTTGTGTTTGTGTAGCAAACTCTTCCACTCCACTGAAGATCCAGAGCAACGAGGAGGGCATCCGCCTGTACACATTTGTCAACTATTACAACGATGAACTGCTCGTCACCTGGCAACACAAGTATGTGTGTGTGTGTGTGCACGTGTGTGTGTGTGTGTGTGTGTGTGTACTTGTGTGTGACAGAAAAACACAGACGTTGTCAGTATACTGTCTGAATGTGAGTATCAACATGCTTTAACATCTAGGGATTCAGCCATTGCCTTTAGTGATCGAATTAAGAGCGGTGTGGTGGGCGAGCAGCTGTGGCTCCAGATTAGTGAACCAACAGAGAAAGACAAGGGCAAGTATGCCATCGAGTTCTCTGATGGGAAAGGAGGACTGAAGAGAACAATCGAGCTGGCTGGACAAGGTATCAGCACACACACACACACACACACACACACACTATTGTTATCGTTATTATTATTAATAATCATAATATTTAATTAGAATTATTATTATGTAACACTGATCATTTATTTTTATAATAATTGTTTAATAAATTTCTTTTTCTGTTTTCATAAATACAGCCTATGATGATGCTTATGCGGAATTTCAGAGACTGAAGTAAGTCACTCAATATGTCCCTTAACTGTATAATTTATTATAATGTGAATGTGTATTAGATTCATCTATTTTACCTGCTTTTTTCTCCTGTAACTGTCTTGTGTTCTTACAGAGCTGCTGCCATTGCAGAACGCAGTAAGTACATGCAAAGACACATGGGCTAAAATCTGAGAGAGAGAGAGAGAGAGAGAGAGAGAGAGAGAGAGAGAGAGAGAGAGAGAGATGGATGAGAGTCTCTAATGTATGTCTTGTCTTCTTTAGATCGTGCTCGAGTGGCAGGAGGTCTGCCTGATGTGGTGACTATACAGGAGGGCAAGGTACAAACTCAGGGCAACTACATGCCGGATTTATGTTATTCTAAATTCATTTGTTATTTTAAAATCAATTATAGTTGTAAATTCAGTAATAATTTTAAAATAGATGATAGTAAAATCAGTCGGGACTCTTAGGAGAGTCAAACAACTATTTGAATGTTTCTTAGATGGTTAACAGTTTTAGATTTCTACACTGATTTTACTTGGAACCTTTTCTGAAACATTTCTGTATTATGTCTGTATTTCTGAAACATTTCTTTATTATGTCACGATCATGACAATACAGTAACAAAATAAATCAAATAAAACATGTTTTTGACATCGACATGAATTATAATCAAATAGTTTTTATAAAATATTTACATTGCTGTGTTCATACCGGATAGCTCTACAGTACCTTTTTCACTAGGGGGCAATGTGCGTCCACAAATGTTATAAAAATAGTTTGCTAGCTAGACACCTACCTTTAAAAATGTCTGAGGAGGGGATTGTGGAACAGGATGGAATAGCTTTGGTGTTCTTGAATCAGGCATCACAGAGCAACATTTGATTAAACAGTAAACATTAAAGTTATCTTTGTTTACCATCTTTACTTATTACATGTATTAATGGAAAACCTGTTGCTCTATTCCTTGCTGAAACGTATGTCTATCATGTTAAAAGTGATCTCTTCCAGTATACTCCAGGCACAATGAATGGTGTGCTGAATTTGAAAATGATGTGAATCATATGCTATGGCTTTCACAGTCACTAGATTCCAACCTTGCTTACAAGCAGTAGCAGATTTTCAGACACGCTAACAAGCCGATCCTATGAAACATTACGGGAATATCTTTTGGACAAGTCTTCATTTCTCTGCTATACTAATAGTGACTTATATATTCTGTGGCAAGATGAATATGTTCTGGTGTCTTGTGATGGCCCACCTACTGTAGCACATGTTGTTTTTTCCTTTGATTTATCACCTTATTGCCTACTGTAATAAGATTATACCCCTATTATCCAATCATAATTCTCTAAACAACCTTTAATGGAATTTGTCTGGGAAAATTCTAAAAATCTAAAATTTGCTATGTTTTCTCCATGACAAACAGCTCCTTGAAAAAATAACGTCATCTTAACATCTCTATTCTAGGCCTTGAATCTGACATGTAATATCTCAGGAGATCCTGTGCCTGAGGTAACCTGGCTGAAGAATGAGAGAGAGATGGTGTCTGACAGCCACTATGTCCTCAAGTTCGAGTCTGGCAAGTTTGCCAGCTTCACCATCACCTCTGTGAACACAAGTGACTCAGGAAAATACAGCATCTTGGTGAAGAACAAGTACGGCACAGAGAGCAGTGAGTTCACCGTAAGTGTCTTCATCCCTGACGATGTACCTGTCAAGAAAAAGTAGAAAGCAACAAACACAACTGGGATTACAATGAAAAGCAAGTAAATATGTACAAAGGTTAAGTAAAACAACCGTTAATAAATACCTTCTTAAAAGTGAATTATAATCTTTTAACATTGTACTTCCAAGCATACAAAAGTCTCAGTCACAGCCAGGTGGGCAAATGTCTACGAGTATTTTCACTTTGAGAGTGTTATAGAATGGTGCTAAAATATGTTAGAGGTTAAAAATGAAAAAAAAAAAAACAACTTTTGGTCCAATTCTTTCCTTAACCACGACGTAAGTACCCCGGAATGACACAAAAAAATAGCAATCAGTGCTTAACTATGCTTTATTATATGTATAGGGTTAAAAGTGCTCATTAAAGTCATGCTGTATGGCTGAGGTTCCTGTAGTCAGTATTCAGAGTTTCCCCATAGTCAGGATTCTACAGCTAATTCCCATGAATTGCCCCTTACTCACTGACTGAAATCACTGACTGGAACATTTCCTATTGGCATCATTGAACTTCTGTCTCAAAAATGTTATCTATTGTGTGATCTATCTCAGGACTAAAGCAGCACTTTAGTTTTAGTCTCTTATTATGTTTTGTGTGAATTGCTTTATTGTAAAAGTCCTGTAACGCTGATGTGAGCATGACAGCTTAGGTATTGAAGAGATAGCGAGCTCCCTGAAGATCTGATATGTTTCATTTAGTGAGGAATCTGTCTATCATATGGCACTGATGTGTCTTGTCATTAATAAATCACTGCATGTTAATTATTTCTTCACATCCTGTCACGTTTGAGTGCATATAACATCTTTTCCTAAGTCTGCATCACAAACTGCACCTCTTCTTGAACACTGCTTAGAAATTGTAATATCACCTTTCACTGTGTTAATGTTTTGGCACCACTTCTTGTGTCTCTCTGAGATGATGATGTCACTTTCCTGTTACCAATAAACAGAGTACATATTCCCTCACATCCCTCTCTGTGTCTCTCATTCACTTTGATCTCCTCCAATTCTCTACTCCTCTACCTTACTCCCATCCCTCACTCATGTTCCTGTGTCTGCTGTGGATAAAGTTCCCATGGATACCTTAGAAGAGCTTCATCAACACTATATGTGTATGTATTTATGGGGGGTGGGTAGTTGGGCCTTCAGAGGCTTTATTAAGCCCCTCATGTACAGTCAAGTGTGTAGAGTAGTGCCTATTCCGGTCAGCAGGGGGCACTGGACTGTAGTCATTTATTCATTCATTGGAAGAGTTGGTGAGGTAAATAATAATAATAATCCAACTGTTCCTCCAATGTTTGAATATCAAAATGTAAGTTTGTAGTTCTGATAAAATTAAATAACTTTAATCAATAAAATGTTGGTTCACGTCATAAATATATTAATACATTTATTAATTCATTATTTCATCTTTGCATTAATTGCTTTTGGTTTCATTTCTGTTGTTTTTTCTTTCTAATTTGGAATATTGTCTTGGTGAATTTGTACATTATTAGATAAATTGTATTTCACTTAGAAAACAAATTTGCCATTTGAGTAAAACAGAAAATATCTCATTAATTCACTTATGATTTCTTAGTTTGCTATCCATAGGATAAATGTGGTGATTCCATTGGTAATACCAATAATGGATGCTTTTGCATTTGTCAGACCAAGAATATATTTGGGGTCTAATCTCAGGCCTCTTGTCATGCAAGTGACTGGTTCTGTGATGTAAATGATACACACTTATAAGGTATTCGTGGAAGACTAACTAAGGTAAACCTTGACTTGATTAAATTAAAATCATAGAAATTTCACAGATTACTACAATTTATATTGTATATGGAATATACTGTTGAGTTTAAAATGCTTAGTTGTATTTTATTTACAGTATTTATTAGATTTCCTTATACAGAGGGACGCATTTAAGGGCTTTGGAGTCCTCACACTAGATCACTTGGTCAGGGGTAAATATACAATCAGTGACATTTTGTGAAAATTGTCACTATTGACATTAATGCAAGAATCAGGGAAAAAAGTGATTAAAAAAAACAATATTTACACATAAATCATTAAACTGACAAAAATGACAAAATAAAAAATGACTGTCTGTTCTGTCTCCATATAGCCTTAAGATACAAGATAAACAAATGCCTCAGCTGACAGATGCGCATAGAAATGAGGTTAAATAACGTCTACCTCAGATGTACCATTATCATTCATTTAGAGTCCAAATAAATTTCACTTTCTTGCCATACAGCCTTTGGCTTAATCGTTCATCTTGTTCTCCCAACTGTCTATATGCTTCAACTTTTATGGCACTCTTTGGGCTTCATTAACTGAAAATGCTGTGTTGTTAACACCTTTGCACATTATGGGTGATCCACATATATACAGGAATACAAAGAAAACCAGCACTTCTGAAACCTTTCTAAATCTGATAGAAAATATTATTCTGTTGGAAATTCCTTATTCACACCAGCTTGTTAGAAATGTGGGGTCAGAACATAAGGTCAGCTGTGATTCAGCATTTATGGAGCAGAGAGATTAAGGGCTTTGCTTGGCAGTGCTGGAACTTGAGTCCCTGACCTTCTGATCAGTAACATCTGATCCCTGCTCAACACAATACATTTATTTACACACGACTTTAGTAAAACACTAAATCAATGAAGCCCATTGTGAGTATATTTCTAATGGCACTCACTTATGTCCTTACTTTCCCAGTTGGAAGTCACAGAGAACATGGGCGATCTGGGAGTGGTTTCATACCTGAATGATGAACATGGCAATGTGGTGATTGGGCCCACAGCTTGCTTATCTAAGCTTCCAAAACCAAACATATCAAAACCAGCCATTTCTTCTACACCAACACCAAAACCTTCTTCCATAACACCCCTCTCTCCAACATCAACTACCCCATCAGAGGAGATGCCCAAGAAGAAGATGACAGATGAGAGAAAGAGGGAGAAAAAGAAAGTGATGAAGAGGAAAGGTAAAATGTCAAGTAATCAGAGTTCTTAATTATATACAAATTTCATATATGCCACAAGCAGATGTTAATCTCTTCCAGTTCAGATTTCTAACCAGTGCTCTTTCATCCAGACTCTGTTATTCTGAAAATCCCTGCTGGAGAGGCAGAGTCACAGGAGCTTTCTCCTACAACAACACCTGCTGGAACAGGAACAATGCCTCTCCCTGATCCAGGACCTGAGGCATGATCAGCTGATGCATGAGAGTGAGTGAAGTAGTGAGTGAAGTGAACTAAAAGGAAATAGCCTAGATTGTCAGATAGTAAAATGAAAAGACAGGAAAATAACTTTAATATTTAACTGGAGACAGATTTTCTTACTACCAGTGTGCTGAGCACGTGTGCTTGTGTGGTGTGAGGTGTTAAAGGTCACTTGCCCAGTGCTCTGTTAAATACATTTCACTACAACAAGCAAGAATCCCAGTGTGTGCATGAGTAAAACTGTATTTCATTTGATTCACATATTATTAAATAAACAGTTGATTGATGGTGAATAATCTTTGTGTCGAATGAATGTGAAAATACATATAATATAATATATTTACATATATATATTTTTTTAAATTAATGTGAAAAACAGACTTCCTTAAATTAAAGTCGTTTATCATGTAATAGTATGTGTCTCAATGAGCAGCTTCCTCAACTTTATAAGGATAGACTGGATAATTGGATAATTTATATATATATATATATATATATATATATATATATATATATATATATATATATATATATATATATATGGGCGATCTGGGAGTGGGACTTTATATATATGTATATAAATATACATATACATTTATATATATGTATTTGCACACAGTTTTGTTCCAAACAGAGAGAAAGATAGGGCACTGATAGATGCAGAAAACAAAACAAAATAAAAAGAAACCCACTTGTCTAATGTTCTGCTATATGAGTTGCCAACTTATTATGAAAATTACTAGTTGCCGGTCCTGTTTTCTAGTTGCTTCTCCAATAGCATTGTCATCCAAATTGTTAAAAAAACATAAACTTTATACACATATAAGACTCTTTTACTCTACAGTACAGAGCACAGATATCAACATCACATATCACTTTTTTGTATCCTTAAAATACATATTTTTTCTATATTTAAATTATATTTAATAATGAATGTATGTTATGGATTATGCATATGAATTTCATAAAATATTGATAAATGTTTATGATTATATGCTTTAAACAACAGTAAGATAGTGATGTTAAAACAATATCAACTGTGGCATTGCAGGAGGTGTTGGGAAAGGTGCCATTAGCCATAAGACAGAAAAAACAATGTCTTATTGGGTTAATTTAATAAAATAAGTAAATTCATAAAATAGATCAAAGAACTTATCATATATGGTCACGGTTTTCATGGAAATCAAAGAACATGACTCTACACAACATATTTTTGCACCATTGATGATAATATTCCCAGACACCTCCTTGGTTATTCATTCAACCCATAACTGCTATACAAATACAGGATAGAGTTCAAAAAGTGATTAACAGAAGGGATATTAAGTTACATGCTAGAACATGTTAAAACTATCTATTTTGCATATCCAAAAACAGGACAAACAGGAACAGCATTATACATTTTAAGGAAGATTTACTGATGGGACCTCGATGAACACTGTAGAATTGGTATAAATTCAGATTGCATGTATGTTGGTGGAGGAAGTTGTGATGTGTGATGTCAATATATGGCATTCAAACATATGTCAGGTCAACAGATCAAACAGTACAGATTGAAGCAGGTAGGAAGTATGGTTTAGTTTGTATGAAAATCAGCATGTCTTGGAATTAAAGACATATAAAATGGGTCAGAAACACTCAAACTAGATAATCCCACTTTAACAGTCGCATACTTGGGTCATACTTAATCTTCTAAATTTTACAACATATGTTAGCTGAATACAGCACTTTGTGAATCATAACAAGTAAAGGAAAAGGATGAACATGTTATAGAGTATAGAGTAGTGTGCCACAACACCTACTTAGCGCACTAATTTACTGTAGTATGTGGTTAGGTACTTAGCCTCAGAGTTGAGTCACGTGGATTACAGTCAGTCCACAGGGCTGGAGAGTTGTGTAGAAACTCTGACACGAGAGGAGAGGAGAGGAGATAAAGAGTCTCAGCGGGCTACAAGGACAGCTTTTCATTTATAGTCATCAAATGTATACCTAAAAAGAAGAATGTGAAGGAATGCATCTTGAAGCTTGGGCTACATCTCAGAAGAAAGCTGAGTGAACCTGAATACCTTGTTTTAGGTGAGTCTGTAAAGGTTGTGAAAGACTGTGATTTTAGTAACTTGTGAAATAATAAAATGTCATTCGTGAATTATTTTCTTGTATAAACCTTTTATTATTACAGTTTAGCATCATAGGTTAGGACCAGAGACAAAAACCTACTTTGTGAGCTGTACTTCCTGAAACATCTAATCAGATTTTTAGCATTGTCTTAATCACCAAAAGCCTTAAAATGGTTTTTGTTTAAAAATTGTATATAATTTTGTGTATATAATGTCATTTTCCCATATACAGCAACAATGAATGATAAACGAGAGAGAGAGAGAGAGAGAGAGAGAGAGAGAGAGAGAGAGAGACACAGAGAGAGAGAGAGAGAGAGAGAGAGAGAGAGAGAGAGAGAGAGAGAGAGAGAGAGCATGTGTGTTTGAGTGAGTGAGTAATAGAGAGACAGAACGAGAGAGAGAGAGAGAGAGAGAGAGAGAGAGAGAGAGAGAGAGAGAGAGAGAGAGAGAGAGAGAGAGCATGTGTGTTTGAGTGAGTGAGTAATAGAGAGAGAGAGAGAGAGAGAGAGAGAGAGAGAGAGAGTGTTTGAGTAAGTGAGAGAGAGAGAGAGAGAGAGAGAGATTTGGAGAGGGAGAGAGAGATGTTTACTGGTTAATCTGGATAAAAGGCTTAATGCTGTTGAGAAGAACAAGAAGATCAAGGGAAAGTGTCCACTCGTTCACCTGATGCTGAAGAGCTTATAGACCTGAGGTCACCTGTTTATGGATCTGTATCTCTAATAACAGAATTGATGCATCTGTCATTTTCAGCCTTTATAAGTACTAAATGTGTGCCAGAGAAACATTTACTACAGGTTCACATCAGACTGCAGACAGAGTCAGGATGTGGTTAGTGCACATATCCTTTTCTGTGTCTGTGAGAACAACTCCTACATGTGAATACAACACATACTTTCACTAGAACAAGTGCGTAGTTTACTGTATCCCAGGCAGGGTCAGGGTGTTATGAACCACTAATATCCAACAAATCAAGACCAACAGAGGTTCCTACTAGCCTGATAGTCATGCTGGCTGCATCATGCCTAATGGTAGAAGTGTACACTTATAGTGTATAAGCCTGAGAGAATAAGTTGTGTGTACTGACTAGAGATTAGGGATTAGAGAAATGTGACACAGTTCTGAAATATATGGAAAATGCTGACACACGCAATACTACAGCTCAGAATAATATTTCCCTAATTTATCTTTCATGTGGTGGTAGGGGCAGGATGGCTTAGTGATTAGCACACTTGCCTCGCACCCAGAGGTTGGGGGGTGTGGTTTCCACCTCCACCCACTGTGCATGGAGTTTTTATGTTCTCCCTGTGCTTCAGTCTCCTCCCCCAGTAAAAGACATGTAGTAGTAGACTGATAGACATTTCTAAACTGACCGTAGGGCTGGATAAGGTCCCTGGGATAAGGTCCAGGATCCCTGCATCCCTCTGTAAGATAAGTGCTGCATTAAATGGGTGGATGGAAGCAAACAATAATACCTTGATAATGCTTCATTAGTTTATGATAGCAAAAGAAATGTGTCTCTTAACCTTTTTTTACATAATAATTTACATAAAATACAATTTTTATTATTGTTGTTGTTGCTATTATTACATATAAATATATATATATATAATTTTCATGTAAATTAAATTGTAAAACAAACCAATAAATAAGATTTTGCTTCGTCTCATCTTTAAAATATTTTATGTTTCATCTGAAAGTTAAGTATAATGAACTTATTAATTAGAATATCTAAAAGTTCATGGGTAAGAGGAATTAAATAAAAAAAAAAAAGGTTATATAAAACAAATGCGAATTATTTCAGACACACAAGCAAAATGGAAAATGCTGTATGTTTCTTACTCTTGTTGAGTGTATAAAGAACTGAAACATCCAGCACCACTGTTTATAAAATATTACCAATACAAAATATATTCGATGTGGATTTGTACAAGTGAATTGTGTGTGCTGATTCATGATTCTGTTCATGGACATCATTTCACTAGCAAATATAGTGAGCAGAGATTTGCATCGAGTAGCTGCTGATCTGTTTAAAAGTCTCACTGGCTCTTTTTCTCAGGTGAGCAGTATGAACTATGTAGGCCAGTTGCTGGGGACAGTACGGGAGCTGTATAAAGGCCTAAATCAGGCTACTCTTTCTGGCTGTATTGATGTGGTGGTGGTCAAGCAGCCTGATGGATCTTTCCAGTGCTCACCTTTCCATGTCCGCTTCGGCAAGCTGGGAGTTCTGCACTCTAGAGAGAAAGTGGTAAGTGGATGGCAATAACATTATACTAAAACATCCGTGGATAAATACTTAAAGTCTATGGATTATTTACAGTTTATTTAACAGCATACATTTTTACACGTATAATAGTTAATATTATTGCTTAAAATTTCTCTCCCAGTAATTAGGTACTGGGGTATGTTTGGTCTTGACAAAAATACAGTACTTCATAGATCTTTATTACAGTTTGATTTTATGGACTAATGTGCATGTTTTGTTCACTTCTTCTATTTGGATATTTCTATTTCTATTTTTCACTGCAATTTGTTTTTGCAACCTAGTTGAAAGAAGAATTTTTTCCCCCTCTTAATCTGCAGATTGACATTGTGGTTAATGGAACACCAGTTGATCTGCATATGAAGCTGGGTGATAATGGAGAGGCTTTCTTCGTCCAGGAGACCCAGCAGGCTGATGTGAGTCTCCTTACAAAGTCTATATAGTGCAACAGAAACATGCAAATGCTTTTGACTGGTAGTGTATCAAAGTTTAAATGGATGTGAAATTGCTTGCACAGCAGAAAGGTGTCAAGTTATTTTTAAAGCCGCAGTGGCGGAAGATTCAACCCGGTACAGTTACAGTAATAGGAGGTGAAACGTACAATAGACAGTATGAGTGGACACTAACTATGCTTTTAAGGACAAAGTAATAAGTGAAAGTGTAATGCAGTGAGCATGAGTGATATTTAAACTGGGTGAAGCTTAGAATTGTTTTCAAAATTAAATTGTTTTAATATTTTTTGTTGTTGTAATTAAAGGAATTGGTCCCTGCCCATCTGGTTACTTCACCAATCCCAACTGAGGAACCAGAGTTCTGGGGCCGGGACCCTCACACGTGTGAATCGTGCAATGAGAACGGAGGAATAGAGGATGGGGGGAGCACCATGATAAAAAAGAAGAAAAGAAGAAAGAGAAAACAAAAAACAACTGAGCAGAGGAGAGAAGAGTCAGAGTTATTATTATTATTATTATTAATGTATTAATAATATATAATATTATAATGTATTCCATTATCCTATTATAGTTCATACTTACATAGTCTTGCTTTTGTGCATACAGGATGTCATTAATCTGTGCACAGAGGGATTCAGCTGAACACAGGCAGCATATTCCTTCTCGCCACATACATAATTACCCACTATCTGATGGAGACTGGGCTCCAGACACGTGCGTACACACACACACACACACACACACACACACACACACACACACACACACAGTATATGCATATACAAACCCGATTCTAAAAAAGTTGGGACACTACAAATTGTGAATTAAAAAGGAATGCAATAATTTACATATCTCATAAACTTATATTTTATTCACAATAGAATATAGATAACATATAAAATGTTGAAAGTGAGACATTTTGAAATGTCATGCCAAATATTGGCTCATTTTGGATTTCATGAGAGCTACACATTCCAAAAAACAGGTAGCAATAACAGGCTGGAAAAGTTAAATGTACATATAAGGAACAGCTGGAGGACCAATTTGAAAATTATTAGGTCAATTGGCAACATGATTGGGTATAAAAAGTGCCTCTCAGAGTGGCAGTGTCTCTCAGAAGTCAAGATGGGCAGAGGATCACAAATTCCCCCAATGCTGTGGCAAAAAATAGTGGAGCAATATCAGAAAGGAGTTTCTCAGAGAAAAAGTTATCATCATCTACAGTATATAATATCATCCAAAGGTTCAGTGAATCTGGAACAATCTCTGTGCGTAAGGGTCAAGGCCGGAAAACCATACTGGATGCCCGTGATCTTCAGGCCCTTAGACGGCACTGCATCACATACCGGAATGCTACTGTAATGGTAATCACAACATGGGCTCAGGAATACTTTCAGAAAACATTGTCGGTGAACACAATCCACCGTGCCATTCGCCGTTGCCGGCTAAAACTCTATAGGTCAAAAAAGAAGCCATGTCTAAACATGATCCAGAAGTGCAGCTGTTTTCTCTGGGCCAAGGCTCATTTAAAATGGACTGTGGCAAAGTGAAAAACTGTTCTGTGGTCAGATGAAACAAAATGTGAAGTTCTTTTTGGAAAACTGGGACGCCATGTCATCCGGACTAAAGAGGAAAAGGACAACCCAAGTTGTTATCAGCGCTCAGTTCAGAAGCCTGCATCTCTGATGGTATGGGGTTGCATGAGTGCATGTGGCATGGCCAGCTTACACATCTGGAAAGGCAGCATCAATGCTGAAAGGTATATCCAAGTTCTAGAACAACATATGCTCCCATCCAGACGTTGTCTCTTTCAGGGAAGACCTTGCATTTTCCTACATGACAATGCCAGACTACATACTGCATCAATTACAACATCATGGCTGCATAGAAGAAGGATGGATCCGGGTACTGAAATGGCCAGCCTGTAGTCCAGATCTTTCACCCATAGAAAATATTTGGCGCATCATAAAGAGGAAGATGCGAGAAAGAAGACCTAAGACAGTTGAGCAACTAGAAGCCTGTATTAGACAAGAATGGGACAACATTCCTATTCCTAAACTTGAGCAACTTGTCTCCTCAGTCCCCAGACGTTTGCAGACTGTTATAAAAAGAAGAGGGGATGCCACACAGTGGTAAACATGGCCTTGTCCCAACTTTTTTGAGATGTGTTGATGCCATGAAATTTAAAATCATCTTATTTTTCCCTTAAAATTATACATTTTCTCAGTTTAAACATTTGATATGTCATCTATGTTGTATTCTGAATAAAATATTGAAGTTTGAAACTTCCACATCTTTGCATTCTGTTTTTTTCACAATTTGTACAGTGTCCCAACTTTTTTGGAATCGGGTTTGTATATATACTCAAGAATCTCACTCTCTAGTAAACTACCCCTCTCTCTCTCTCTCTCTCTCTCTCTCTCTCTCTCTCTCTCTCGTTTAATCACTGTATTTAACTCTATCTCTTACTTTACTTAATTATTCCCTCACTCAGATCAATACTTTTTCATCCACTCACACTTACTCTCACTTCCACAAGGGGGCGCTGTAACATAAGCAGCTTTTATGCGTATTATTACAGGCTGATGAGGTGATGAATCAGAATTTGTTTTTATTTCATGAAATTTACACAGATGTGTTAAACAACTTAGTAAATGATACCTTTAGTTTCAAACCACCATTTATCAAGTGATCAAAATATTGGAGCCTGTGACTGATGACGTTTCTTGCTTTCCAGCTGTGTCCTGTTAGTTTGACTTGCAGTTTTTAAATGAAGGTTTTTATTATTAAGGGAAAACAAAATCCAAACCTACATGGCCCTGTGTGAAAGTGTTTGCCCCCTAAACCTAATAAGTGGTTGGGCCGCCCTTAGCAGCAAGAACTGCAATCAAGCATTTGCGATAACTTGAATTGAGTCAGTTACAGCGTTGTGGAGGAATTCTGTTCCACTCATCTTTGCAGAATTGTTGTAATTCAGCGACATTGGAGGGTTTTTGAGCATGAACCACCTTTTAAAGGTCATGCCACAGCATCTCAATAGGATTCAGGTCAGGAACTTTTGACTAGGCCACTCCAAAGTCTTCATTTTGTTTTTCTTCAGCCATTCAGAGTTGGACTTGCTGGTGTGCCAACACTTTTTCACACCACTGTATATACTAACACAAATCATTTGCTTGTTATATTTTGACAGTAGGGTGTCAGAGTCTAGCTCTCCTAAGAGTGACTCAGAACTGGCAGTAAGATCAACAGAAAACGTCATCCAGGATAACAAGCATATGCAGTGGACATGGGGAGAACTTCCAGAAGCCACCAAGGTACAGTATAGACTCAGTGAATCCAATCAACCTGCATATTCTCTTCATAGAAGTATTTATTTAGGATGCTTAGACAAAATACTTTTTTTTCACTCCTAGTATGAATGCATTACTGATCATTTTAGTAGGCCCTAAGCTCCGAGTACCAGTTCAGTGGCAGCTTTTATTATACATTAGGGTGTAACTCTGATTGGGTGTCTGCATGAGCTCACTGGTTGTTTTGGGTATAGTTACATGCTGTCTGTTTTGGGTGTAGTTTAAAGTATCTGACTTTTGTTGAGAACAGTTAGTGTATAAATTGAAGAAAAGATTCTTCCTGTGTTTCAATACACGCATGAACAATTAAAAGTGAATTATTTCTTCAGCTTTATTCTGTCTTTTTTATATTTATATGTTATTCTAATTTAATCTACCATACTACCTTATATCCACTTGCTACACTTAACACCTTGAACAATTCTCACCAGTCTATGCAGGTATGAGTTGTGTGCATTTAAACCCAGGTAGGAATGTGTGTTACAGTATTGTACTAGTGTGTAATGGATATTGTCACTTATGTCAGCTGCTATGTAACAAAAACTAATTATTTGTACACGTAAGCGCACGTCGTCATTAAAGACGGATTCTTATTCTCTTATATAATTTTTAATTTTTAGCATAACTTACTAATTATGGCAAACAGTTTATGTGTGCTTGATGTTCAGTAGTTTTTATTTTAGTAATTCTATTTCTTTTGTACCTCCTAATAGTTAAGTTGTAGAGAATGGGCCGAGCCTTTGAAGACAATCAGCATTATACCAACAGACAGTACTCACTTTCGGGTCATCGACAGCTTAAAAGCCGTGGCAACAGAGATAGAGCAGAGGACAGAACCTGCTCAGACAATCATCAAAC